>NC_056731.1:1527204331-1527436786 GCF_019279795.1 Protopterus annectens
CTTTCCTTGCTCTGCTGTTGGCACTCTTTCCACAGCTCTCATGTTTGCTAACTCCATTATCTGTAGTAGTGCCTCTGTTTTTTGATTTGGAGGTAGATTTGGCATTCCTCTTTTGACTGGTAAAGTGTGGAAGTGAAACCGGTAACCTTGATCTATGGTTTGTAAAATCCACTTGTCTTTTGTTATGTAGTGCCAGTTCTTTGAAAATAAGGTTAACTTTCCGCCTAGAGGAGCTGCTATTTGTTCCCTGGTAGGCGGATTTAGGGTTAAGTCACTGTGGTTGTGCTGATGTAGTGGCAGTGGTTGTGTCTGTGCCTCTGTTGTTACCTTGCCACTGTCGTCTTCTGTAGGCACCTCCTCTGGATTGGTTTCTGCCTCCGGAACGTCTATTCCTGCCCCTTTGAAATTTTGTGGAGTCAGGAAAGGACCAATTTTTGGCAGGCCAGTTCCTGCTAAACCTTGGGGGTTGAACCTGCAAAAAATCTTTAACCGTTTGAACAGATTTTGCCTTTTCTTCCATTTTCTTCATAACCTGCTGGGCAGGTGTACCAAACAAACTTGTCTTATCCATAGGAGCATCTAGCAACTTAGCTTTAACATGATCCGGTAAAGCTTGCTCCTTTAGCCATGCATGCCTTCTTATCACTGTGCCAGTCATGGCTGATCTAAATGAAGCCTCCAGTGCATCATAGCCACATTTTAAGGAATGGTTGCTAACCTGTTGTATGTTATTTACCATTTCTAATACATATTTCTTATCAAGAGATTCATCAGTGGTTAGTTTTTAGTTAACTGATCAAGCATAAACTCTTGGTATTGTATCATGTGAAACTGACAGTTTAAAGCTCTAGCTGAGAGAGTAGCTGAAGTGTAGACCTTTTACCCCATCTGTCTAATGACCTTGCTTCCCTTTCAGAAGGAATAGGGTTTTAGCTATGGTCGCGGCTACTGCCTTGGGACCCTGGGATATAGTTTCTGGGTCTGCAAGTGGGGCCTTGTAAAGGTGGTGATGAGTATCTGGCACCCTGTAAAATCTGTCTGGTTTGGCAGGGGCTGGGGTAAAGAATCTGGAGCGGAGCAGACATCATTGAAAGCATCATCCACCACAGAGAACAGGAGGTATAGCTAAGGGCCTGTGCTGTGGGAGGTGCAGAAAGGTCCTAAGTCTTTTCTGGAGTCTGAAAAATCCTGTTGCTGCCATTGGAACTGCTCTCGCATGGCATGTAAGGTTTCCCCAAAGGAGAATTCTTCTGGTGGGGAAGCAGCTGGAATGGATTCTTCAGCATCAGAATCTTCAAAATTGGAGAAAGGAGCCTCTGGCTGGTCAGTTATGTCTGATTCGTCAGCAGAATCATCAGAGGACACTGGCTCAGGGGGCTCTGCCCGGGGTCTCTTCTCTGGGGCTGAGAGGCCCTGTCTGGGTGAGATTGAGATCCTCTAATTAATGAAATTAAATCTTCTGCCAAAGTAAGCATTTGAGAACTAGAAGAGGGCCTGGTTGTAGGGGGTTTAACAGGCACTGTCTTAGTAGTCTTGGCTGCTTTAGCCCTGGCGAAGGCCTTAATGGACATGGCTGCTGGAGGCCTTGCAGCACCACGTGCTGGGGTAGAGACATCCAAGGGAATGGTGTCTGATAAGTCAGTGGCAACCACCGTAGTGGGTAAAATTTCTGAGGCCGATTCAAGAGTGGTAGCAGGGGCCTCAGTTGTAGAGATAGGTTCAGCTGTACTTTGATCAGTTTTCTCGGTTTCGGCTGAAACCGAGACACTCGCGGTTTGCTTAACCATGGTTTCAGCCGAAACCGCGGACCGCGAGTGTCGGTCTTTATCTTTGCGTATTTTGGCAGATTGGGTAGTCGGAGGATCCGACGGCATAATGTACGCAAAAACAGAACCGAAAAACTGTTCTGCAAACTCCGACCGACGCCTAAGCGTTCGTCGGTTGAAAGAAGCACAGGCCGAACAGGCTGCTACGTCGTGGGCTGGGCCTAAACAAGGCAGACAATAAGAGTGGAAATCTTTATGAGGTATTTGTTTCCCACAGGTTAAACAATTATTAACTTTTTCTGACATCGGCTGAGGCAAGAAAAAGTCCCCAACGGGTACTTAGCTTTAGAAGTCTTCAAGTAGTATTCGGTAGAAGTAATCTCTGGATCCGACCGACCGGCACTTGCGAACAGCTTCTGCTTCGGGCGCCACGCGGCAAGAAAGACTGAGGAAAATGGCGTCGGCTGATGCTTTTATACCCGAAGACCAACAGAGATGACGTCGGGTGAAGTGCGACATCAGCCGAAGCCGGACCCGGTCTTTGGAATCCGGCCGACTGAAGGGCTGCCTGACGACAGGACAACCCAGTTGTTATGACTGCAGATGCATCCATGAAGGACATCCAGAGAAACACTAGCCCTGAATGGATGCTCGTTATTGTTGTTGGCACCAACTAGAAAACCTTTTCCATTTACTTATACACGATTTTAGACTTTCTTCCCTCCATTAGTATTCTGCTGTATATGCAGTCAATAAACAGGTGCCTAAAAGGTACTAAAGACCCTATTATCCCAGGTCTTCCAAAATGGCTGCACACTGAACAACAGCACAACTTCAGATCTCCTAGTGTGAAAATAGAACTGAGAAGGAGTGCCACTGTTTTTTTTTTTTTTTTTGAGTACTGCTTGGATGCCATCAGAGAGAATTTGGAATACCTGAAAGAAAATGAACCAGATAAGGTGAAGATAAAAGACTGTCTGGGAAGGATTCTGAAGCTGTTCAACAAAAAGCAGTTCAAGCTTCAGCTTTGGTTCAAGAGACATATTCCAATAATTTTGATGAAAAAATAACATGAAATGTACTCAGAGGTGATTAACATAAATGAAACACTGAAGGAATATATTAATTCAAACAACAAAAGGCTGGAAAAAAATAGAAGTTTTAAAGAGCCATTGAGATGAACTGATAAAAACAGCAAAAAAATCAAGAGGTTAACACAGAAAAAGCTGACTGAATATGAGGTTTCAAAAAACAACGGTTTTAAAACATAGTAAAGTTAGAAGACAGAGCATGCAGAGAAAACCTGAGATTTTCTGCTGTACTACAGAAACTAAGGAATAGACTACTCATGTCATGAAAGTACAAATAAGCACCTGGACTAGTGTTACACAGCATAATTTGTTAACAGAAAGGGCACATCAACTGCATGCTCCAAACTTGGTCATGAGAAAGCAGACAAGACCTACTTCAGTAAAGATGCAATCATACTAGCAGAAAGAAATGATCCTGACAAAACTGTGGCAGAAAGCCAAAGTATTAATAAATGGAGACAGCGAGTGTAGAAAATTATTATTCACTGTATACCAGGCAGAAGAGAAGCAAATGTACTCAATCAGGGAACATTGAGAGGAAGGTGTGAGAATCAAATTGCTGTATCCAGCTGTCTTCAAAGTGTTTCTTCTTGTGGGATCAAAGCCATTTTTTGACACAGAACAGGCTAAGGAGTTAATAAAGTTTTTTTTTAATTAATGAATTAATTAATTAATGCTGACTGGGAAAGTCTGACTAGGACAGAGCCTAATTTCAGTAGAGGCCTGGGGAGAAACGCTCCAGAACGCATGTCTTTGGAATGTGTGAGGAAACCAGAGTACCCAGAGGAAACCCATGCAAATGCAGGGAGGACATGCAGACTCAGCACTGAAGGGTGCCCAGCTGAGAATCAAACCATTGAACCTCTTGCTGTGAGGCTACAACGTTAACCGCTACACCACTGCACCGCCTCCACCAAAGTGAATCAGCAAGCAGAAGGGGACTCTGATTTTATTTTATTTATTTTTATTTATTTTACATTTGTTTACCGGGTTAGTCTAACTGGATACATATCCATTTTCAGCAGAGGCCCGGGGAGAAAAGCTCCACAGTAATAAAACAAGACATTAACTTACATACATATAAATTCTTAAAAACAATAAAGGAAGAGACAATTTTAAACATAGAAATAATACCACAACTGAATTATGGATACAATATTGAATATTATGATTAGAAACTAAGAGGAGAAGGATGAAATTTATTCCACTAATCGCTCCTAGTTATTATGAGGTGAAGGCAGTCCAAGAGGAACTAGAAATCAAGTAAACGTACACGGATAATGGCTAGGTGATTACAGAAGATATGATTGTAGTGATCTAGAGGAAAAATGAGAAGAGAGAGAGGCCATTAGGGAATGGCATGAGGGTGATGGGGTGATAGGGACTTTTTGGATTAGTCTGGATTGGCACAAGGACATAGCCAATGAGCGTTAAGGAATAATTTAAGATTAATTTTGAAATGGCTGAGAGAGGTAGATAGTCTTAGGTTATTAGGAAGGGAATTCCATAGCTTTCCAATGGAATTGGCATAGAGAGCATCACCACCCAAATTATTAGATTTCTTAGTTTGTACCAGGACACTATTTGAAGATCGAAGGCAGCTGAGATTGGAGTAGGGGGTTAGAAGTTTGTTCAGTGAGGGGGTTTTATCTGGTTCCTTAATTATTTTAAATGCTTCAGTAAGTTGGTTAAGTTTGAGAAGATTGGGGAGTTCTAACCAGTCAAGTTTCTTTAGGTTAAGGCAGTGGTGTGTGCGGTAGGGTTCTCCTGTTACAAATTTGGCAATATGGTTATAGGCAACAGAGAGTTTGTTAAGCTCAGTTTTATTGAGAAAGGAAAGTACTGGAGAGGCATACAATAGGGTGGAGAGGAGGTGTGTACGTGCAATGGTTAGTTTGGTGTTAGGAGTTAGAAAGTTCTTAATTCTGTACATGGAACCAAGTTTCTTGTTTACTGTCTTTATAGTTTGACTGACGTGCATGTCAAATTTGAGCTTGTGATCAATAGTGACACCTAGTAGTTTGGTGTTGGTGACAGGCCCAATGATGGTGCCGTTAGTGGACTGAACGTGGAAGGTCATGTTGTTAGTAAGTGGAGGGTGTCGACCTAAGGAAGTAGCTAAGGTGGGGAAAATTAGTAGTAATTTAGTTTTTTTTGGATTTAGGATAAGTTTCCGTTCAGTGAACCATTTTTCAACTGCAGCAAAACAGTGTTGGGTGACTTCCTGGAGATTAAGGAGAGAGACGTCAGAGCAGATCAGGGTAGAGTCATCTGCATATTGAATGCAGGTGGCTTTGGGGATGACTGAATGAAGATCATTTATGAATACAGAGAAAAGAAGGGGACCAAGTATAGAGCCTTGGGGAACTCCTATGGTGTTGGGTAGCAAGTAAGATAGCTTACTTTGCCACTGGACAGCTTGTTGTCTACCAGAAAGGTAAGCATTAAACCAGCTTAGGGCTGAGTTATCGAGGTGAAGGTTTTCGAGGGTGTGGAGCAGCAGTTGGTGATTGATCATGTCAAAGGCTTTAGACAGGTCCAAAAAGAGAGCAGAAGTAATTAATTTATTGTTACGGTTGCTGTTGACTGAGTCAACAAAGGAAAGGAGGGCAGTGGTTGTACTATGATGGGGGCGAAAACCATATTGAGTTGTAGATAAAAGATTGTTTAGAGTGAGATAGTGTAGTAGTTGCTTGTGAACACACCTTTCCATTATTTTTGCTATTGGGGACAATATTGCTATAGGTCTATAGTTTGAAGTTTCCGTGGAGGAGCCACCCTTGTGAAGTGGGATGACGTATGATATTTTCCAAAGAGAGGGGATAGTGGCCTCTGTTATAGTTCTGTTAATCAAGATTGAGATGGGGTAGGCTATAACATCTGATGCCATTTGTAGGTATTCAGCTGGGAGACGATCAGCCGATAGGGTGGATGGTTTAAGTTTCTTCAGTAGGGTTCTAATATAAGAGGTGGATATTGGTTGAAGGTTAAAGTCAGGTAGAGATTTGCCAGTGGCATTGGTTATGGAGGAGGAAAAGGAGGGTAACTGACTAGCTAGGGACTGGATGGTCTCGGTGAAAAAAAGAGTTAAATGCATTGGCTATTTCTTCAGGATCTTTACCAATAAATTTCTCGGGGGTAGGGGTAGAAGATTTCCCAGAATGAAGGAGGTTATTAAAACCTGCCCAAAACTTCTTTGGGTTATTCTGGTGTTTATCTTGGAGGTGATAGAAATAGTTCTTTTTATCCCAGGTAATATCTGATTTTGTAGAATTTCTAAGCTGCTGAAATTTAGTGCGATCTAGTGGTGCTCTCGTGGTTCGCCATTTATCCCAGGCCTGGTTTCTAAGCTTAATTTTTGATTTGGTTTCTTTGGTTAGCCAAGGTGCTATCCGGACTTTGGATCTAATGAGTCGGTTAGGTGCATGAGAGTCAAGTATCTTTAGGAATATGTCATTGAAGTAAGTCACACTCTCATCTAGGGGAAGTGTTTTTAACAAGGACCAGTTGCAGGATTTGAGTTCTGCTAGGAATTATCCTGGGAGAAATTTCTTCTTATTTCTAATAAGTTTATCTATTGGAGGGTTTGTACATGTCAATTTATGTTTCATAATGAAAGTGACAAGGTGATCACTGAGGTCATTGGGGTGGGTCCCAGTGGTATAATTATGTGTATCTTTGTTGGTAAGAATCCAGTCGATGGTGCTTTCTTTTTTCATTCTTCGGATGGTAAGGTTCATAGAGAGACTTTGCCAGTGAAACCTTTTCCAGTCTTTCAAAGAAAAATGCTCGAGAGCGACAAAACAAAGGAGTTGACTTAGAGCAGTGGTGCACAACGTCCGGCCCTCAACACAACTCCATCCGGCCCCCATAGAGTAACCAAAATAGTTTTTTTAAAAAAGTGAAAAAATGCTATACCTTACTCCAGTCAAGCAAACTTTCCAGCACATGCTTACTTACCTGACTGCAGTTGCGCACACCTCTCATTTTAGCTGTGGAAGTAACTATCTTTGTTAATAACTTGTAGTCTGTAAACAGTAGTAACTTTCTGCAAGAGTTTGTAATAAGTCATGGCTGCAAGCCAGAATAAAGTTAAACACAAAGTTGATGTAGAAAATTTTATGACTGCTGTCTTAAGTAAACATGCCAGTCACCTGTACCTATTGTTAACTGGTAACGACTTACTATGTTTTGAAGTGGCCTGCAGATGCATTAAGAATTTGTGTAGTGGCCCTCCCCATAAAAAGGTTGTGCACCACTGACTTAGAGAAATCAGCAGTACCTTGTACTTATGCTATCCATAAACAAGAGCTTCCAGTTCCCCAGTTTTTGTATTAATTTTTGCTTAGTCTCTTCCTACAAATTCTTAGCCGCCATAACAGAATCATTTTTAACCCATACTCCTAAGTACTTCATTTTAACATATCCCCATAAATATGGGTATTGTTGAACCAACTCCTGTGTGGGTACAAAGTTTACAGCTGTAGCCTTTGCTTTATCTTTATTCATTTTATAATGCAAAAAGACTTGATACTATCTCAGAATGTTCCACAACACAGACATGACCATTTCTGCTTCTATCAAGTACAAAACAATATCATCTGCAATTAAAGCCAACTTTTGTAGATTACCATACCAATCATATCCTTTAATTTCTGAGTCTCATTTTCTCTGCCAATGGCTCTAAATAAAATGCAAAGGGGAAAAAGGACACCCCCTGCTTGGGTCCGCTCTTCAGAGAGAACCTACTAGAAAGGAATCCCCACTTTAATTTTCACCTCAGACCCCTCATATACCCTTCCTAATTAACCTTGTTACTGTCTCAGGGAATGGAAATGCTTCCATTGCTTACTCAAAAATCCCAGTATACTTTATTGAATGCTTTCTCTACATCAAGACCTACCAACAACAGTGGTATTTTTTTAAATTCTGCTTCCCTCTGGATCATCACTGTCCTGTTAACGTTGCCAAATGTTTGCCTCCCCTCCACAAAAACCACAACTGTCCACATCTATTAATTTTGGTTTTACCTTTGCCATTCTTTTAGCCATTATAGACAGAGACTTTATAATTGTGATTTAGAATCAAAATGGGCATACATGAAAACTGGATTTGATGGGTCTTTAACATCTTTAGGTTTTACAGCTGCCACAACTTTCTACCAGGATACTGGTGCTTCCCCTCCTTTTAAAATACTGTTATATAAAACCTTCCGGAACTTTACTACTTTCTTTCCTTCAAGCTTCCAAACTTCCACAGGACTACGATCTATTCCTGGAGACTTTCCTATAAACTACATCATCATTTTTATCTCATCTCCTCCTACTGTAACTGTTAACACCTGAGCCTCATCTACCTCTAACCTTGGAATATTTAATTTTCCATAAATATTTCCATTTGTGCTTTTTCTTGATTTCGACATTTCTGTTTTATACAGATTTTCATAAAATTTCCAAAACACTTCTAATACCTCTACAGGATGTTGGGATATCCTTCTTGTCATTGGCTCCCTAAGCTTGGCAATAATCCTTTCCACTTTGTTGCCAGAGTCACTGTGCTAAAAGCGTTTGTGCTTTAAAATTACCAAAAACAATGTTGCTTAACAATATTTCTAAATTCATGCATACTATCGAGGTAGTCCCTTATTTTCTCTTCAGCACTCTGCAGGTGCAGCTCTTCTTGTTCTGCGAGATTCCTCTTATTCTACAATACTTTAATCTTTGTCAGTCTCCATAAATAACTCTTGTTACTTCTTAACCATATCACTTTTTTATTATTTTATTTCCACTTTTTTTTTTTTAACTCCACTTTCATTTTAACCGACTCCCTAGGTATATTTTCTGACGGAATTTCTATTTTCCCCAATAACCCATGAACAATTTCAAATACATATTCCCTTACATTCCTCTCTTTTTAACAGATAGGTGGGGGAAGTGCCACGGTCTCATTTTCACTTCATTACCCTGCTTTTCTGACTTGGTTATTACTAGAACGTGATCTGAAATAGTTATTGGATGTGTATCAAAACTTTCAAACAAATGCACATGTTCCTGTGACATATAATTTCTGTATAGCCTAACTCCAGCTGTTTTACCTTGAGGGAATATGTAAATTCCTTCCAGGTTCCTGCTATTGAATTCATATCTTCCATACATTAAAGTTATGTATTCACCATAACTATATCTGTGTTTTCATTCTTCCTCAACGTTAGGGTACTGTATCCGACTTTGGATTTGACTTTGGTAGCATGCACTAGACTTTCAGATCCAACTCTTGAACTCCTCCCTATACCCACAATGACCCAGTCAGCAAGCAATACTTCAGACTTATGCGCTCCCTTACAGATCTTAAGATAGTGCTAGAAGAAGAAAACAGCAGAGCTGTGGCTCAAACATGAAACAAAATGTTCCACAATATCACTCCAGAAGATGGAAGGAAGGAGCGTGGGAAGTTGAGGAAGAATGAAAACGGACATTGATGCATAGTTATGGTGAGTACATAACTTTAATATCTGATATTTTTTTACATTTATTCCTCAAAGTTTGGGACAAGAGACCCTAGCTACGTGAATTTTGGGTGGCCAAGAACTGCAAGACTAAAGGCAGCTCTGCTTCTGGAGGTCAAATCCAGTTTATGATGAGCAATAAAGGTATGAGCACTACATCAGGTAGCTGCTGCACAAATGTCACTAATGGAAGTTCTAGACCAAAAGGTGGAAGAGTTTGCCATGGATCTAGTAGAATGTGGTTTAGCAGGCTCTGACAGGGAGAGGCTTTGGGGAGTAGAAACAAAAGAAATGGAATCAGAAAATCCATTTGGTCAGGGTAACTTTAGGAACTTGTAATCCTAATCTTTTTGGTGAGAAAGAAAAACAGCTGCTCTGATTTCCTGAAATATTTGTTCTGTGGAGATAAAAACGTAGTTGTCTATGTACATCTAAAAGATGAAGCGTGTACTCTCCCTTATTAGAAAATTTAGGGAAGACATGCAAATGAATTGTTTGTTTGATATTCGATTCAGATATTACCTTCAGTAAGAAGGATGGATTTGCTCATAAAGTGACACTGCCCTTGTGAAAAATAATGTAAGGTGATTTGGAAGACAGAGTCTGGAATTCAGAATTTCACCTTGCAGATGTAACGGCTACTAGGAATGCTGTTTTCCAAAACAAAAAATTTTAAATTAGAATTAAGTGATGGTTCAAAGGGTTGTTAGGTCAACCCTTGGAGTACGACTGTTAAATCCCAAGGAGGTGACGGATCTTTCACTGGAGGTCTAAATAAGAAAGTGCCTTTTAGAAAGGCCTTTCACAGTTTGGAGGAAGTTACAGAGGAAGGATTTTCTCCTGAGCAAATATTAGATATCGTTGCTAATTTTACTTTGATTGTAAAACACTGGCACCTTCTTGAAAAACGGATGCTAAAAATTCTAAAACTGCAAATATAGGAGCAATGAAAGAATCAATTTCCTTCTGAAGAGCCCAGATTGAGAATCTTTTTCATTTACTCCTTGTAGAAGTTTTCTGGAAAGTTAGAAGTATTTGCTGCATGGGGGAGGAAAACCTTGGCTATCAAGCTATTAATGGAATTAGAGAAACCATGTGGTTAGTTTGAGGCCTGAAGTATTGGGATGTTTCATCCCGGGATATGACAGAAGGTCTGAGCTTGGGTCCAGTATCCACAGAGGACAAAGATGAGACCAAAGGAGGGGGAACCACACTCGGTGAGGTCAAAATGGGGAAATGAGGATAACTGAGCTCTTCAATCGAAGCACTTTCTGTAAAAATTTTGGAATTGGAGGTAACAAGGGATAAGCATAAAAAAGACCAGAGGGTCACATGTGGACTGCAGCATCTCTTTGTGACTCCCCTGCGGGAGGGAGGGGGGATTAGGGCAAAGAACCTGCTGCACTTGTTGTTTGGGGAGATGCAAAGACATCGCAGCAAGGTTGGCCCCAACAATGGAAAATCCTCTCTGCCACTGACTGGAAAGACTACTCATAAGACATCAAAATGGACCTGATGAATTTGCCCATCAGTACACTGGATTTCCCCGGTATGTGCACTGCCATAAGAAAGCGGTTGGAGGAGATTGCCCACTGCCATACACTCACTGCCTCTTGACAAAGGGGATAAGACCAGGGCGCCCCCTATTTGTTGATATACCAAACCACAGACATGTTGTTGGTTTGCATCGCTATGGCCCCTAGATGAAAACATCCTGAAATGCTGCAAAACTAGTAGGACTACTCTCATTTCTAGGACACCAAAATGTGAATTGGTCACTTGGGAGGACCACATACATTGGACCTTCCATCCCAAGAAATGCCTCCCTACCTGAAATGGGATGTGTCCATGAGACAACAGAAGAAAAGGATGGCCTAGGTAAACTCTGTCTGATTGAATCCATCAATGAAGATGATCCTTGCAGACTCGAGTGAATTTGACTGGGAAAGACAAAGGATGATGCAGAAGAGACTACTGACACTGGAAAACAAGCATATAAAACAGACCATTGGAACTAAGGTTATGGCTGCTGTTATCGAACCTAGAGCTTGAAGGACAAGTCTGGCTGGTGGAAAAGGGTGAATCTGTTGTACCTGAAACTTGATTGCATCCACACGATGTAAAGGAAGAGAGGCTATCTTACTTACTGTGCTCAACTGAGCAGCTATGAACTCCAGGCTCTGTACAGGTCATAGATGAAATTTGGAGGTATTGACTGAAATTGTTAAGCCTTTGACAAAGTTGGAGCAAACAGTCCATGCACTATTCTAGGAGATGCTTGGTTGGGGTGGTGAGGAGTCAGTCATCTAGACATGAAAACACTTGAAATCCCAACAGTCTCCTGTGAGCTGCTACCACTGCCATACACTTGGTAAACACTGCGGGGGCTGCTGTGACACCAAAAGGCAGGACTCCAGAGACTCACTGGCACCCAGCCAAAAGTGCAGAAATCTTCGAGATCATCTGTTCATCTAGATATGGCATGTGTCCTGAAGATCGACTGAGCACATCCAATAGTCCTCATGTAAAAAAGACATAATGGACTGGGCTGTGGCCATTCACAAATTGGTTCAGTTTGCTTAGATCCAGAATTGGTCTCAGGTCCTCAATCTTCTTGGGCACTCAAAAAGAACCTTGAGTAAGTTCCGAATCCTCTTTGGTCTGGTGGGACCTCCTGGGTGGCTCTCTTGTCTAGCAGCTTTTGAATCTCTTGAGCTGCACCTTCTCTTTCTCTGACTGGGTGGGACAGCAGGAAGCCGCCTTCTTTTGTTTGAGGGAATCTGGAAAAATGGTATGAAATAACTACTGGATATTATTTTTAGCACCCAAGAATCCTTTGTTATGGAAGTCCAGGTGTCTGGCTGAAAAGACAAGTGCCCCCTGACTGCCTCTAGAGGTGGACAGCAGGGCAACTCTTAAGGAACGCTGAAAGGGTTTACCCAAAAAAGAATCTCTGAAGGCCTGGTTTTGGGGACCTCTCCTACTGCGAGGATGGTGTCTTCTATTTGAACGCCCCCCCCCCCCGCCTTTGGAAAAGATGTAAAGATGTCAGTGTGTGAATCCTGGAAAGATCCATGGGACTTACAAAACCATATTTTCATGCCTCCTCTGATTCTGGGAAAAGGATCATTGAGGGGTACAAAAGCAGATCCCTACAGCAGAGTCTTTCCATTTTGTTCACTCCGGGAAAGCATTTCTTTTACAGTAGGCCAAACAAACAAAGACTTTCCATCAAAAAGAGCATTGATGAAAGAAGACTTAAAAGGCTCTGCAAAGTCACAAGCACATGCAAGTATGTCTCCTAACAGCTATGTACCTTCTGCAGCATGGGATATTAATCCCATGGACGCACTGGAAATGGTTAATAGAGTGGAAGTGGTATGAAGAGGATCTCTAGTAGTCCTTTATGAACATGGGACTCAGAGAGGGATTTGGAGAGTTCCTTGTTTAAATCCCGATGTAGTCTTGTGAAGTGCCCTAAATAATTCAAAGACCTCGAGGGAAAGATCGCAGAAGCAAATATGTGTTTTCCAAACTTGTCCAATACCCTGGACTCTCTCTAAGGGGGATGGCCTGAGGAGCTCTACTCCACTAGCTCCTCCTTAGTGGCTGCCATCGCAACCACAGCATAAAAAGGGACTCCTCTGCCCCAATGAGGTTTGTTCTTTGGCTGTGTTAAAATTTTGTCTGGGTGTCAGGAAATTGGTTCAAAGGAATCAGCTTATTCACTGGGGGAGTCACCCAAGATGTGGATGGGCTGGACACAAAAGCTTCCAGAAAAACTAAATCCACTGGGGAGGGAATATCTGAAGACCATCCATCTTTTTAAGGATTTTTCCAAAGGAGACATCATCCGGTGGAGATCTGAGAAACCCTTCCCCCTTCATCGAAGTCAGTACCCTCAGTGAGAGATTTCTCAGGGGAAGCTGTGTGCCTCCATTTGCATGTTCTCATTAAAGAATCCTCTTCAGTAGAATGCTCTGGAGAGGTATCTGAAGAGAGGGGATGTTCCTTGATGGGAACTGTCTGGATGTTTGATGGTACTGACTTGTCCCTGTGCAGTAGGCCTGACAGGATCAGAGCTTGGACCTAAAGGGGGAAGGGATGCAGAATCCAAATGTGAGAGAGTAATTGAATCTCTCAGGTCAAGAGAAAGCCCTCTCCAATACTTTGAAGGAAGATGGAATGGGAGAAGCCATGGCCAGCCGCACCGGAGCTGAGACCTCCAAAGCTACCAATCCACAACCTTGCCTGGATCCATACCACGAGGAAAGTGTCGGACTCAAGATGTCCAATGCTGAAGCTTCAAGGGCCAAAGACAGCTCTGATAACATCAGAGTGGAACCCCAACCCTCGGATCCAGCGGCGATGCTTCAACTCGGATACTCATCCCAATCCATACAAAATGGAGTGGAATTAGTCAGGGAGGACGTCAGAGTCGAAGACCTAGTCATCTTTGGTCACATGCAGATGTTCTATGGGCCTCGGATCAGAGAGCTCCGAAACCAAGGGACAGATCGGAGAGGGAGAGATCACTACTTGAGAAGTGGACGGGAGGCTCATGGATTCAAAGGGGGATGGAGACAAAACACCCAACTGAATCTCAGCACTGAGGAATTTCCTCATCATCCTATCCATGCTGGCTTGTGACAGACTGCTGGAGGACCTAATGGAAGAGGTTGACTGACTGGGCCCAGACTCTCTCTTCAGAGCCCCTTGGAGAAAAGGAGAATGCAGCCGAGGAGAAATGGTTAACCTGGGTGAGGGGATTCGACGAGTCAGACAGAATTAACAGCTAGATCCCACGGAAGTGGGATCAGAATAGTTTTCTTAGGATCCGAAGTAGTCTACATTTGAGGAAGCTCTGATGAAGACAAAGCCAATGCGGTAACATTTTGAGAATGGATGGGGGATCTTTTGTGAGATTCCTTTGACTCAGATGAGGATTTTACAGATTTACCAGGAGTTTCAGCCCCTGAAGAAGAAGAGGGAGAAGATGGCAGTATACCCTTAAAGCACCAGCTTATTACATCTGTGGGCAAGTGCCCTAGAATTAAAGACAGCACAAATGGAGCAGTCAAGTGTTGAGATTTGATGCTCCAAGGCAGTGGAAGCATTACCTGTGGGCATCAGAATTGGTAATCTTATGCTCACAGGAAGTACACTTTTTAAAACCTGGTTTTCTTGGCCACTTTGGGATCAGGACTTGAAAGGGGGAAAAGAAAACAGAAGAATAAGTAAAGGAAAAAAAATTTTTTTCAATTAACCAGACTACCAACACTGGTAGAAAGAAGACCCTCTAAAGAGTAGAAAGGTTAGGAAGAAGTACCAGTTATGGTATGGCAGAGACTACCAAAAGGTAGAATAAAAGGTAGTAAAAAGAATAATCAGGTGAAAAATTCATATATACTGTATATTTTAACTTATTGTTGGACGGCACAGTGGTAGCGCTGTAGCCTCAGAGTAAGAGGTTCTCCAGTTTGATTCTTGGCTGGGGTGCCTTCTGTGCGGATTCTGCATGTCCTCCCTGCATTCGTGTGGGTTTCCTCGGGGGGGGGATCCTGTTTCCTCCTACATTACAAAGACATGCACCTGGAGTGTTTCTCCCTGGGCCTCTGCTGAAAATTGGGCTTTGTTCCAAGTTGGACTTACCCGGTAAACAGATGTTAAACTGTTCCCATCAGTTATGGAGAACAGATTTTTTGGCAGTGTCTACTTTCAGCTTGTTTTTCACGCATGCACTAATGCTTGGCAGGTTAATCTTTTAAATGGTTTCTTGCCATTTCCATGTGAATATATGTCGCATCATAAAATACTTTTTGCTTTAATGAAAAGTCCTCATAAAACACCCCAGAAAACCCCCATAACCTATTAACTTAATACAAACAAAAGTATGCACTTTTTCAAATAATGAAGTTCAATCCTCCTAATAGGAGCAATTGCCCCAGACTGACAGCTACACTCAAGTTTTAATAGACTTGCAATTAAGGTTATCCATGTTATAACGCATGGAGCTGCCAGTGCTTCTACTCAACAATAAGTGTTGCTTTTGTATTATCTTTACACCTCTCCCAGATGTAGAAAATGAGAAGTTATGTACCTACCATAACGTTCCATGTTAGTTGTCTTCTCTCGCCTTCTTTCTTGCTTGATGGGTTCGGAACCGATCCTCGGCTCTGACTCGGCACTTTGCTAAGCTCGAGAGTCACTTTTACCAGCTCAAGGCAGCCCCATATCCCATGATGCAAGGCGGTAAGTACCCAGATCTCGTTTGTTGTCTATAGGCAATAACACCTAGCATAAAAAACTTCCCAAAAGGAAGAAAGAAAGGCAGAAAAAAACCTGAAGGATGGGTTAGGAAGACCAGAACTGTATGGTCTTAAGAAGCATTCTTCCATGTAGGGAGAAAAAGGTCTGTCCAGGCCAGGGGGAAGGAGGGAGGGTCGCAAGAAAGAAGGCGAGAGAAGACAACTAACATGGAACGTTATGGTAGGTACATAACTTCTCAATGTTAAGTTGTCAATCTCGCCTTCATTCTTGCTTGATGGGACCGCGTCCCTAGCACCTCTATCCTGGGTGGCTCAATGGAACAGACTCTTGAGAACTGTAGAGCCAAAACTGGCTCTATCCCTGGAGGCCAAATCCAATTTGTAGTGAGAAACAAAGGTATGAGGAGTGGCCCAAGTGGCTGCTGCACAAATAGTGTCTAACGGAAGTCTAGCCTGAAAGGCTGTGGAAGTGGCTAAACTTCTAGTTGAATGCGCTTTAGGTTTCGAGCACAGCTGTTTTCCCCTGAGCTGATAGATTTCAGAGATGACAGAAGAAAGCCATCTAGATAAGGTCACTTTTGAGACAGGAAGGCCTTTTTTGTTATCAGCATAAGAAATAAAGAGATGATCGGATTTCCTGAATTGTTTTGTTCTATCCAGATAATATCTGAGTTGGCAGTGAACATCAAGATAATGTAATTTTTGTTCCGATCTGTTTGAGTAATTTGGGAAAAATACAGGAAGGTCAATAGACTGATTCAAATTACTCTTTGAGGCGACCTTAGGCAAAAAGGTCGGATTAGTTCTCAAGGATACCCTGTCTTTGTGGAAGACCAAATAAGGGGAACGAACAGAGAGAGCATGAAGTTCAGACACTCTCCTAGCCGAGGTAATAGCAACCAGGAAGAGTGTTTTCCATGAAAGAAATTTCAGGGAACATGAAACAGCTGGCTCGAAGGGAGGAAGAATCAAGGATGTCGGCACTAAATTTAGGTCCCATTGAGGAGGACGACTCCTAACTGGAGGTTTCAGGAGAAAGATTCCTTTTAAGAAGGCTCTACAAAGCCTGTGGGACATAATATTGTGATCTGCGAACCCGACATGAAAGTTCGAGATAGCAGCCAACTGAACTTTGACCGTGGAAGAAGAGGAGCCCGCGTGAAAGATTTCCGCTAAGAAATCCAAAACTGCTTGAACTGGAGCAGTAAAAGGATCAATATTTTTGGCTTTTGCCCAACAAGAAAAGCGTTTCCATTTGCTGGTATAAATCCTTCTAGTAGAGGATTTTAGGGAAGCCACTATGATATCCCTAACAGGATTAGAGATCATAGGAAGCCTGGCTAAGGAAGGAAGTGGAGCAACCATGCTGTGAGGTTGAGAGAAGGGATAGACCGGTGCAGCTGACCCGATTGGTGAATCAGAATGTCTGGTACTGGGTCCAGATGCCACGGCTGCACCAAAAGGTGACGATGGAGGAACGGAAACCAAATTTGTCGAGGCCAATAGGGAGCAATGAGAATCATTCTGGCTCTCAAAACGGTGGCTTTCTGGAGAACTTGTGGAATCAGTGGAAAGGGAGGAAAGGCATAAAGAAGTCCCTGGGGCCAATCCTGGGTTAGAGCGTCTCTGGGAGGATGGCCTGGCAGTGGGAAGAGAGAAAAGAAGTCTGGGCATTTGCTGTTTTGGGGAGTAGCAAAAAGATCGCAATATGGGCGGCCCCATTCTAGAAAAATCTCCTCCACTATAGAGTGTTTGAGAGACCACTCGTGAGGCATGAGAATAGTTCTGCTCAATTTGTCCGCTAGAATGTTGGTTTTCCCAGGGATATGCGTTGCTACCAGAAACCGATGAGAGGAGATCGCCCATTGCCAAAGTCTGAGAGCTTCTCGACACAAGGGGTAGGACTTGGTTCCGCCCTGTTTGTTGATATACCATACTACAGACATGTTGTCTGTGTGAACTGCAATTGTTCCCAAGGGAAGAAAGTCGTTGAGGGCTTGCAACGCTAAAAGCACTACTCTCATCTCTAGGACATTTATGTGCAGGTGGTATTCGAACGGTTGCCACGTCCCATGAACCATCCTGCCCTGATAATGATCCCCCCACCCGATCAGGGAGGCGTCCGTAGTGACAGTGGCTACCGGGGCCGGGGGTACAAAGGGTCTGCCTTGGTGAATCTGGGGAGAAGTAATCCACCATGAAAGATGATTCTTGCAAGTTTGTGTCACCAAGATTTGGTGACGCATTGGAAGTTGTTGGTACGACCACTGAGTGAACAACATCCACTGAAGTAGACGCATGTAGAAGCGGGCCAGGGGAAGAAGGGTAATGGCCGCAGCCATGAGGCCCAACACCTTCAGAACCATTCTGGCTTGCACCTTTTTGCTGGCAAGGATGATCCTCACGTGACTTTGTATATCTGAGATTCTTTGGTCTGTGAGGGTTGCTGACATCCGAACAGTGTTTAAGTTTGCGCCTATGAAGGTAATAGACTGGCAGGGCAATAAGGATGATTTTTCGTAGTTGATCGAAATTCCCAAATGAGTGCAGAGATTTAGTGTGTAATCCCTGGCTTGAAGAATTTGATGCCTGGTGGTGGATGAAAGGAGCCAGTCGTCGAGATACGGAAACACCTGGAATCCTTGACGTCTCAGGTGAGCCTTGACCACTGCCATACATTTGGTGAACACTCTGGGGGCTGTAGTGAGACCAAAGGGCAGGGCTCTGAATTGGTAATGACTGGACCCTAGCCGAAAGCGGAGAAACCTTCTGGAGCGTCTGTGAATTTTTATGTGATAATACGCGTCCTGAAGATCTATTGAGCACATCCAGTTGTCCTTCTCTAGGAAGGGCAAAATTGACTGAAGTGTGACCATTCGAAATCTTGTCTTTCTCACAGACTTGTTGAGTCTGCTGAGATCCAAAATTGGTCTCCAGTCTCCCGTCTTTCTGGGGACCAAAAAGAATCTTGAGTAGATTCCGGGCTCTGAATGGTCTGTTGTAACTGACTGAATGGCTCTTTTTTGTAGAAGCTTTAATACTTCTAACTCTGCAATTTCCCTTAGACCGGGTGGTACATCTGGAAGGGAATTTGTGTGAGAGAAGGGACTTTCCTCGAAAGGAATTTTGTAACCCTCGGATATAATCGACTGTACCCATCTGTCTTGAGTGAGGGAACGCCAGGCTTCTGGGTACAGCGATAGTCTTCCCCCGACTGCCTCCAAGGATGGACAGTCGGGCAACATCTCAGGGATGCTGGAAGGGCTTGTCAGAGAGAGGCTCTCTGCTTCCCTGGTTCTGTGGACCCCCTCTGCCTCTAGAGCGGCGTCTGTTGTTATTACCCCCTCTGCATCTAGGGGTAAAGTGACCACGTGTGTCCGGCGTGACTCCTTGGGATTTGCGGAACCACATCTTTCCACCCTTCTGTCCTTTGGGGTAAGGTCTAGAAGGGGTGGAAAAACGGACCCCTACGGCAGAAAGAGTCTTGCCGTCCTGTTCACACCTGGTCAACGTATCCTTCACTTGAGGGCCAAACAAAGCTGACCCATCAAAGGGAGAGTTTGTGAAGGACGCCTTAAAGGGATCTGCAAAATTACAGAGCCGCATCCAGGATTGACGTCTAAGAGCCACCCCTGTACCTGCGGCTCTACTCGCTCCATCTGCTGCATATGATATCAGTCGCATGGAGGAGTTAGCTATAGAATTAAGGATTCCTAGCTGAGAAGCAATTTTCTCTTGAGCCCCTGCAGCCGTAGGATTCTGTACTACTTCACCTAGTTCCTTAAGGATGTCCCTTTGGAGTCTGGTGAAGTGACATAAGTAGTTCAGCGAGCGCATAGCAAAGGTCGATGAAGAGAAAATCCGCCTACCATACCTATTCATGGTCCTAGAATCCTTGTTAGGAGGATGGACTGGTACGGAAGGATCTGCAAGTTCCTTCTTAGTGGCAGCCGCCACCACCATGGCATCAACAGGGACACCTTTTGTAAGGAATTGCTTTTCCGAAGGGGCAGTAATAAATTTAGATGGCCTCCTAGGAACTGGCTCTACAGAGTCAGGAGCAGCCCACGCCTTTCGAGCAATAACCTCCATAAGGGGGTCGAAAGGCGGAGACACCCAGGAGGTGGAGGGCCGAGATCCAAACGCCTCTAGGTATACCGACTCATCCTCAGAGGGATTTGTGGAGGGCCAGTTTCCCCTCTGTTTTAGGAGTTCTAGGATGTCAGAAAAGGAGACATCCTCAGAGGGGGATCTTGGGGATCCCTCCGACTCATCTAAGTCGGTATCTGAAGTGATAGACTCAGGGGAGTCTAGATGTTTCCTCTTACAAGTCCTCTTGCGCGGAGGATCTCCTGACTGATCAGGAGAATCCTCGGAAGAGGGGGTTATTCCCAGTGGGGAAACCTGAGGTGGTGGATCTCTGGGTCCGGGAGCAAGAGAGATGGAAGAGATATCGACAGGCACTGTAGAGGGAGGAGCTAAGGGAATGGACTGCTGGCTGAGCCCAGTGGCCAGCACACACTTCATCACCTCGAAGGCCCCCCTCCCAGGGAGGTCCGAGAGAACCTGTTCCGAAGAAACCGGGACTCCAGGGCCCACTGAAAGGGAAGGCTCCGAGGCAGATGTTGGAGCTGAGCTCACCAAGGCCGAGGCTCCAAGGGGAAGAGCGGGGTCGGACAAGGGTCCGATGCCACTCACCCCCTCGGAGGAGACCAGGGAAGCCCGACCACCGAATCCCTCTAAGGAAGGTCTCGAAGAGGAGATAAGAGTAGATGCCGAGGGTGCAGAAGGGGGGGGTATCCACCCCTCAGCCATAGCAGTAACTATCCCCGAAGACTCCAGCTCCAAACTCTGAGGTAGAGTTGAAGGAGGAACTTGAAGAGGGTGTGGACTAATAGTCGTCTGTTGAGACGGACTATGCAGCATCTGGGCCAGTGCCTGTGATTTCAATAATCTACTTACCACCCTCTCTAAATCATGGTCTGAAAGCCTGGACGACCTAGATGATCGGCTCCAATGGCTCCGCTCCGAGAGGAGAGGTGAGGCCGGAGCCGAGAGTATCGGTTCCAAGGAAGGGGACCTGGACCTCTTCCTCGAAGGAACCATCGGAGCCGAAGAAACCATAGATCCAGACGGAGCCGAGGACTTTTCGGCTCCGAATGAAAGTCTCGATGCATCGGCTCCAGCCGGAGCTGATACAGAAGTAACAGTAACGGTGTCGGAGCCGTCGGCGCCGACACCGAAGCCTGAGCCACATGGTGGTCGGAGCCAGTCGGAGCCGACACCGATGTGACCATAACAGTATCGGCACCGATAGCCATCGGTGCCAAAGATTTTAGCAAGACAGGATCGGCTCCAGCCGGAGCCGATCTCGACTCCGAAGGAGTCGGAGCAGAGGCCACCGGCTTAGATACAGAAGCCTGGGCCTTCGTAGACTTAGAAGTCTTGCTCGGAGCCGATTTAGCCGGAGAGCCCTCCGGTTTAAGGAGACCCCTTAAAATCAACTTATTTCTCCTCTCCTGCAGGACTCTCTGGCTAAAGGAATGACAAATTGCACAGGAGTCCTGCAGGTGGAGAGGTCCCAGGCAATATAAACAAGAAGTGTGACCGTCTGTCAGAGACATCTTCTGACAGCACGAGTCACACTTCTTAAAGCCTGAGACCCTTTCTTTGGACATAGTTGTACACAACAGTACACAACAACACAGTCCCAAACAGACAACTAAAGTTATCTAAAATATATAGTAAACTAACCTCTCACACACACACACCCTGACAGGGGGGGGATGGGAGGGAATGAAGGCCTGACTAAAAGAAGGGGAAGGAAATATAATTTTAGTCAGAAAAGGGCTTACAATTAAGTAAAAAAAGAAGGTATTCTAAAGAAAAGTGAAAAAAAGTTAAATTTTAGGGGCAAAAAGTAGTTAAACACTAACACTTACCAGGAGCTGGCAAAAGGAGGACCTCATCAGCGAAGCGGCAAACGAGATCTGGGTACTTACCGCCTTGCATCATGGGATATGGGGCTGCCTCGAGCTGGTAAAAGTGACTCTCGAGCTTAGCAAAGTGCCGAGTCGGAGCCGAGGATCGGCTCCGAACCCATCAAGCAAGAATGAAGGCGAGATTGACAACTTAACATTTTGAATTCTTTCAAAATACAACTTTTAACCTTAAAAAAGTATTGCTCTCTTATCAGCTGGTCGCCAGAGAAACATATGAACCTGATACATGGTTTATTTATTGTTTATTGACATCTGATTACTGGGAAAGTCCGATTGGGTAGAAGCCCATTTTTAGCAGAGGCCCGGGGAGAAAAGCTCCAAATTATTACAAACATTTTAAGAATAATTATACAATCTTCAAAAATAAAACACAAACATCTGCAGTTTAAATAATTAAAACAAAGTGACAACATAAAAACATTGGTTAAGAATCGATGTAAGGTATATGAAAATAATTTAATATGTAGAGAAATTTTAAACAGTTTGTAGAGAAATTAAATGCAAGTTAGTTTAATACAGAGATTGCAATATAAAGTGTGGGAAAACTGGTTTATGGTACATTTAGAGATAAAGTCAGGAAAGAGAATTAGATAGCAGTAAGGAAGTAAGTGAAAAAAGGAGTGTATGGAGGTATAAGGAATGAAGAGGTACTTACTCAGATTTAAGGATATAGTTTATCCAGGTTTTGAGCAATAACAGAGCCAGATTTTAGCTAGAAAGTCTTTCAGAGTGGTTTTGAAAGATGGGAGGGAAAGGATAGACCTCAGATATAGGCAAGGAGTTCCAGGCCTTAGCAACCTTGTACGAGTACAGATAATGCCCAGCAAATTTGATAGGTTTGTAGACAAGAAGGAGATTTTGGTCATTGAATCACAATGACTGACTGGGAACATAGTTGTGTAGAATGTTTTTTTAGTTCTGGACAGGCAGATGGATGCTGGATAATTTTATAGGTGGTAATAACTTGTGTATATGTTGGTTGATATGACCATTCCAACCAATTTAGGCCTTTTAGTGCTTTACAGTGGTGGGTTCTGAAAGGGTTATGCGCTACAAATTTAGCAATTGTGTTATAGTATTGTTCAAGTTTTATTTTTTGCAAAGCCCGGAGGTTAGTAAGGATGGGAGTACCACAAAAGAGAGAGTCTGGATGAGAAGTAGTGGCAAGTGCAGTTTTAGTTGCATCAGTAAAAAAGTTTTTGGCTCTGTAAAGCATCACTAGTTTTTGATGAGTTTTTCTTACGCAATTTTGTATATGCAAGTCAAATTTTACATTATCATTCACTACCACCTCTAATGGTTTGCTATAAGAAGTGACTTCAAAGGTTGTATTATCAAGAGGGAGGACTTTAAATTTTATTTTTTTTCATGAGAGAGGGATTTGGGGAAAAATGTAGTAAGCTTGGACTTTCTGGCTTGAGCATGAGATGCGAGTTAAGAAGCCATGATTCATTAGCTGTTAAAGCTTCCTGAGTAATTTTTTGGAGGAGTGCCATGTTGTTAGCTGTGCAAAGGAGAGTGGAATAATCAGCGTATTGCATTAGAGTGGCTTGTTGTGTGGCAGTACAGAGGGTGTTGATGAAAATGTTAAAGATGAGGGGACCACGGATATAGCCTTGTGGTACACTGGTTGTGACTGGGAGGTAAGGAGAGAGCATGGAGTGTCATTTTGACAGATACCTATTGGACAGGTAGCTTTTGAATCACAGAAGGGTGGATTGAGACAGACCTAGTGAGGACAAATTAAAATTTGCTGTGACAAAATGTGTCGAACACTTTAGACAAGTCTAGAAATAAGGAACAGACTAGTTTGGCATTATCTCTAGCTTTACTGACAGTATCTACACAGGTTAGAAGGGCAGTGCTAGTACTGTGGGAAGGATGGAAGCCATGTTGTGTAGGGGGTAGGAGATAGTCTAGTAATTGTTTCTGGATACATTTTTCTAGTATTTTGGTGAGGGGAGATAAGATTGTTTTTGGTCTAAAGTTATTAATCTCTGTTGAATTGCCTCCTTTGTGCAGAGGGATAATGTGTGCCTGCTTCCAAAGAGAGGGAACATAGGATTCCTGGATAGACCTATTTATAAGGATTGAGACAGGACAGGCAATGCTACTGGCTCCTATTTTTAGGTATTTACTTGGAAGGTCATTAGCTGAAGAAGAGTATGGTTTAAGTTCAAGAGTAGCTTTATACAGGATGTCGGCACAGGTTTGAAGGTGAAATTGGATGCGGTGATATGTGGCTGCTAGGCAATGAAGGGATTAGACGTTGAGGAATCTTTAGAGATGCCACACTATCTATAAAATAAGAGATGAACTGTATTTGCAGTTTCGAGTGGTGAGTTATATGGAAAGTGTTTTGGGTTGAATTTTTGACCAGGATGTAAGATTTCTTTAATGGCTATCCAAAATGTTTAGGTTTGTGTTTAGTATTATTCTGAAAGTTATTGCAGTATAGTTTTGTTCTTTGTTTATTTGCTTTTTAGTTCGATTGTGATGCATTCTGAAATTTTCAAGCTACTGAGGTGTTCTATATTTTTGCAATTCTTTCCATGCTTTCTCTCTTATCCTGCATTAGCATTTTACTCTTTTTGGACAGCAAAATTACATTATTTGTTTTCTGTCTCTTCCTTCTAGGAGGTGCAAGGCTGTTTAGGTTATTAAGGAAAGTTGTACTGAATTCAATTACAGCATCGTCTAAGGGGAGGATTTTAAGGAAGTTCCAGACTGTGTCGTAAAGAACATTTCTGGGTTAAACATGGAAAGGTTACATGTTGGTTTATAAATATGCTGTTTAACTGAAATGTCTAGTTTTTTTTTTTAATTTCTCCAAGTCTTTTGGGTTTCTAATACCATGATGGGAATGGACCCCATTCCCAAGTCACAGTATGATTAAAGTTCATGAAATTAGTATTGTTTCAATCTTTGGTGTCAGCCAGTAGTGCTCTTTGCAGCACCCGCAATGTGCCCAGTAATGACTCCTTCTGCAGTTTGTATGGAGTTACATGCATTGGTAACATATCTAAATATGATTGTAAATTCTTTATAAGTCCTGTCGCTCCTACTACTATTGGAACTGTCTAGGCATCTTTCTTCTACATTGCTCTCGCTTCTGCCTGCAGATCCTGATATTTTATGACTTTGTCTCTCTCTGTACACAAGACACTTTAGTCACTGGGTGCGGCAATTTCAATTATCAATGCTACTCTGTCTTCTTTTCTTGGACCACTACATCCGGTTTTCTAGCATCTATCTTTTGAACTGTTGGTAATGGATGATCCCATGTGATATAAACTTAATTTTCTATGATGCTTTGTGGCTCATGTTTCCAGTGTTTTTCAGCCACTTCAATACCATAATATTTGCACAATCTCCAGTGCAACAGCCTTGCCACATTACTATGCCTTTCAGTATACAGTCCTTCTGCCATTAGTATGTTGCAACGAGGTATGCAACTGTTTCCAATTCGGTTTTACAAAACCTACATTTGTCTGTTTCTCCCACATGTTCAATGAACTTTATAAACCAATGTGTACGCAGCCCATTTCATGTCCTATACCTTTAAACTTCTTAGTCTTTCTTTTACTTCTTCTATCCATTTAGCATCTTTATGTTCCACAGGATCTTCATAGATACTTCTCCAAAATGTATCTAGTTTTTTTTTTGGCGGACTTTCAATTCCTTTTACCCTATTCCCCAGTTCTTTATAAAACCTTTTTGGGTCATGAATAAATTTCTTATTTTGCACTATTCCTTTATATTTATCTTTGTAAATTCTAAATTTTTCTGCCTGTGCTGAAATTTTTAGTTTATTTGCGATAGTGCATGATAGATTCTGGTCTGTTCTAATATTGCACATTGCTTTTATCACATCTATCTTTATTAGTATTTTTGTTGATCTATTCCCACTTCTATAGTGTTCTAACTGCGAAACTTCTTGTCTTAACTGCTTTATAGTCTTCTCTATTTGATATTTCCATGATGGTATTCAATTTCTCCCCTTCCTTTCCCTCAATACCCTGTGTTCTTGTGGTAGAACTTTCTCAGTTATTAATTTAGCTGTACAGTAATATATACTGTTTACTTCTGTTATATCGCATGGATCTCTATAGACAGTCCTAATTACTGTGACTTCTGACTTTTTGGGTTTTAATAACCTTCTGCAGTGTAGTTGTATAGATAGGGAGGTGTCTGACATTGTACCTGTGGTAGAGTATTTTCTGAGGTCTGATACTAGGATCCAGTCAAACAAAGAATTTGATGTCTTGCTATAACGTGCGGGGCTATTAATTAGTTGTGTGAAACCATGTAAGTTCAAGCTAGATGTAGTTGCCTTCAGCTACAAGCATCTCATGCTGCATTGTGAACATTTACTGAAGGAAACTTTTCATTACATTCAGTGTTCTCTATTTACTTGCATTCCCTTAAAAGCTTAAGATCAAGCCAAAGGCCTTGATCCAGTTATTCCCCTATACAAAGGTAAGAAACACATATCAACTGTACTTATATCATGATCTGTATACCTTTATGCCCCACTCCCCACCTCAACAACCCAAGATAACAACCTATTATCTTAAACATGCTTATGTCCAGGCTTTCTTCTCTATTCACACTGCAACGTCTACATTTCTTAAAATTCTAAAAAAAGAAAAGGAAAGGAAAAAAAGAGGTACATGTTTACTATTCTATCTTTATAGCACAAAAATAACTGAAAATGCTTTACTATAGAAGATGCAGTTTATGCAATGAAATGTTTCATAAAATACTGTTAACAAAAATTGTTTTATTTACAGTTATCTCTTTCCCTTCCTTTTAACATTCTTTCAAATATTAATGACACAAAGTGGGGTGAATGCTTTGGAGTTCCCTATTCATTTAACAAAGTCAAAAAAGCCTAATATTTCCAGTTTTTCTTGTTCAGCCATCTCTCACAAATGTGACAGGTGCTCTGTAATCCCACTTTTAGTCATTAATTTCAGAGTTGCTGTTTCTTCTACCTGTTGACCCCATCTCCCAACTCGTCTCTGGTTCATTCCCAATGTACAGCCTGTTCTTCTGGTCAACTCTTGTGCTTTCCGTCTCTCAAGCATTTTGCTTTGGAGCACTGAAAAAGGTTTCACTGGCAAAGTCTCTCTATGAGCTTTATTATCAGAACAAAAAGAACCAGAGTGCCCTTCTGTTTGATTCATAATAGTAGGTTACAAGGCTAGTGGCCTTAGAGCCTTTATAAACCTAGCTATGTTAATCCCCAGTTGCCCCAATTGTCCTTGGTTAGATGGGACTTTACAGATCAGCACCGACTACATCTGCCCATGACGGACATGGGTGCCATCCCCAGGGTGAATTTGCTCTCACCCATACATTTGTCCATGGTGCGCTTGAATAGGGTCATTGAGAAGCTCTGCTTCAAATGAATTGGAAGTTTATTCAAGAGCAGCAGCAATCTCTGGGAGACATACCTCTCTCTCCAGCATGTTCTCAATGTCACTGGCAAGGTTGAGATCCCTACAACGAGTGACTCTAGTGCCATTTGATTTGCAGATGTGCAGCACTTCCATCACATCGGGGTCAGAGACTGCCATGTAGGCCAGGCACAAGTTGCATCTCAGTAGCCTATATTATACAGAGTATAGTGACAGGGCTTTCAGTCTACCCATGCAGGTCATGGCTTGAAGGTCCTGTATCTTAGTGAGAAACCTCTGTGGTCTCTGGTTGCTGCAGGTGTCTGGTAAGATACATGCAGAAGAGGGCCTTGTACTCTATTAATGGTCTGATTGGGGTTGAGTAAAGTAAGGTTACTGCATCACTAGACCTGGATGCGATGTCTTTACTTATGAGATGCACTATGTTTACTATCACAATTATGAGTGCAGGTTCGGCGACCTCTGGATATCAAATTATGGTTGGCTGAATCCTGGTGTTGCTGAACCTTTGTGTGTGAGAGTCCTGGTTCAGTGAATGCACTGTGCATTCGCACATATGAGGTCAATCTTAGAACTAGAGATTGTGGTACAGTAGAGAATATGAAATTTACCCTTTCCCCCACTGTAGTGTGATCTTGGAGTTGAAATATATAATTTGTAGGGTGTGTCTCCTGAAAAACCATGTAGTTCGGTGTTGTGCAGTACGTTCATACTGCTGACAACTAGAACTTACGTTATAACTAGAACTTACGTTACTGGTTTGAAAGATGTAGGGGAAACAGTATGTCAAATAATGCCGAATTTGAATAATCGGCATGATGTTCAACATACTGACCTGGACAGTGTTCTGTGTTTTTGTGCTGTAGTTCAAGGCAATGAATGTTTTTTGTTTTGTGCATCACAGACGATGCTGTAATTGAATTCAATACAACTTTCCTTAATAACCTAAATAGCCTTGCACCTCCTAGAAGGAAGAGACTGAAAACAAATAATGCAAATTTGCTGTCCAAAAAGAGTAAAATGCTAATGCAGGATAGAGAGAAAGCATGGAAAGAATTGCAAAAATATAGAACACCTCAGTAGCTTGAAAACTTCAGAATGCATCACAATCGAACTAAAAAGCAAATAAAGTAGAAAGCTTTCCTTACCACCGTGGAAACCTGGTAGTCAAAGTTCACATTGCTGTCAACCTGTGTTCCCAGACCTTGCAACACTGGGTTTGAACTTAGAGGGGTGCTGTCAACATTGTAATTAGAGGGGAATTCCGGTTTGCCAAATGGAATAATAGTGTATTTTCTGCATTTAGTTTTAAACTGTTGACTTTGATACCAATCATTTGTGTTAACCCCCTTGTAACATGTTAACATCGTTGGAGGACTCAATGATTGTGCCTAGTTTACAATCAGCAAACTTAGCAAGCCAAAGGCAGTCTACTTTAGCCTGGATTTCCGAAAAATAGATTCCAAACAGTAAAGGGCCCAGTACATATCCTTCCGGTATGCGTTTGGTGACGGGGACTACTGCTAGAGGTGGAGTCACTGACTTTGATAGTATGTGTTCTGTTGGTGAGCCAATTAAATACCCATCTAGTGATGTAAGAGTCAACACCTAGCTGGGTGAGTTTTTCAATGGTACCCAAGTGGGGGAATGTGTCAACGGTTCTGGCTAGGTCCAGATAGGCAGTATACGCTTGTCTTACCCTCATCTAGGGCTTTGGTGACTTTCCTGAATTAGTCAACCAGGTTCAATGAGCACAGTCTACCCTTAACAAAGCCAAACTGGGCTGGGTCTAGAGCTTGATGGTCACCTTGCCCTCATTGATAAGACATGATTATCCATTCCATGGCCTTGCAGATGAAGCTGGTTAGATTTACGAGTCTATAGTTCCCATAACCGGTTGATAATCCCCTTAATACAAGGGGATTACTGATGCTGTTTCTCCATTCTGCTGGTACAAAGCCATTTCTCAGGCTATGATGGTTAAACAGAATGGCAAGTGGGTCAAGCTAGGTCCTGTTTTAGATTGCTTAGTAAGCAGACTGGGATGTTATCTGGTCCCACTGAGGTCATGAAGAGCACAGATACAGTGGATATAAAACGTTTACACACCTCTGTTAAAATGCCAGGTTTTTGTGATATAAAAAATGAGACCACAATAAATCATTTCAAAACTTTTCCCACCTTTAATGTGACCTATGACCTGTGCAATTCAATTGAAAAACAAATCTGTTAATGGAAAAAATAAAAAATGTACAATAAGCTGGTTGCATAAGTGTGCACACCCTTAAACTAATACTTTGTTGAAGCACCTTTTGATTTAATTACAGCATTCAGTCTTCTTGGGTAGGAGTATCAGCATGGCGCATCTTTACTTGGCAATATTTACCCACTCATCCTTGCAAAAGTGCTTGCAAGGGCATCTCTTGTGTACAGCTCTCATCAGGTCACCCCACAGATTTTCTATTGGATTTAGATCTGGGCTCTGGCTGGGCTATTCCAAAACTTTAATTTACTTCTGGTGAAGTCATTCTTTTGTTGATTTGGATGTAGGCTTGAGGTCATTCTCATGCTGAAAGGAGAAATTCCTCTTGATCTTCAGCTTTCTACCAGACACCTGAAGGTTTTGGGTCAAAAGTGACTGGTATTTGGAACTGTTTATAATTCCCTCCACCTTGACTAAAGGCCCTAGGTTCCAGCTGAAGAAAAGCAACCCCAAAGCATGATACTGCCACCACCATGCTTCACTGTGGGGATGGTTTTCTCTTGGTGTTGCGAAGTGTTGTTTTTGCACCAAACATACCTTTTGAAATTGTGGCCAAAATTTATTTATTTCACATTTGTCAACCAGGATAGTCCGACTGGACAGCAGGTGTCAGTTTTCAGTAGAGTCCTGGGGAGAAAAGCTCTAGCATAATTAAAAAGAGAGAATATAATTTACAATAACATGAGAGAAGAAGCTGTAGATTACTTTAACATAGTATAAACAAGTTACAAAACTGCTTACAATAGGTCAGAGCATAGATATAAATTTGCAAGTAGATGGTACAATATAAAGATATTTTAGATAGTAGTAATGAGAATTCAATTGTTGGATAAAAAGGTGAAACATTTTTATACAGAATGAGCATAGTCACTGTATTACACTGATAGATGGGTAAACAGATGATTACCTGTAGAAATATTTACAGTACTTACAGTATTTACAGTGAGCATTAAGATGAGTTCAGAGGAGTATAGTACAGACTGAACAGTGACCCTGGCAGAGGATGCACTTGAGTTGTAAAAAGGTTTTCCTATAGTAGTATGTTGTTTTATAGTGGCTTGTTACAGTTGCATAGGTAGTTGGAGAAGAGAGAGATGATTTTAGGCGAGTCTTAAAGGAGGATGTAGAATTTAGAAGTCTAAGGTCAGGAGGAAGGTCGTTCCAGGTTTTGGCAATTTCATGAACAAATAGATTTCTCTAGTTGTTTTTTCAGGAGATGGTTTCAATTAAGGCTTTGTTGCTAGAGAGTAGGTGTCTATTTGGATTATGGAAGTTGAGGAGGTTGTTCAGGGCAGGTTTTTTTTTAGGGTAGTACAGTATTTGATGGGCTAAGTTGAGTTGGTGATATTTTAGAAGGCTGGGGAATTCTAGCCAATGTACAGTTTTGTAGGGCAAGGCAATGATGGGAACATAACTTGGTATTGGTAGCGAATCTGGCAATTTTGTTGTAGCAGGTGAAGAGTTTAAGTCAGTTTTACTTAGATTTGTTAGTGAGGGAGAGCCATATAGCAGTGTGGACAGAAGATGAGTTCTAGCTATGGAAATACAAGATTCTGAGGTGAGGTACCTTTTGCATCTATAGAGGGACCCTTTTTTTTTTGTGGACCTCAGAGATGGTTACGGATATGTGTTTGTTAAATTTGAATGGTTTGTCGAAGGCAATTCCTAGGAGTTTTGCCTCAGAGACTGGGGCGATTTGGGTGTTATTGGTGGAGAAAATGGAAAAGGGGAAATTAGAAAGTTTGGTTGGGTGGAACAGCATGAGTTGGGTTTTTTTGGAGCTTGGGTACAAGTTGTGAGTTATTGAGCCAGTTCTCAATTTCTGTGAAGGTTAGTTGGGTTTTTTGCTGAAGAAGTTGGATATTGGGTGCAAAGCATATGAGGGTTGTCTCATCAGCGTATTGGACTATAGTGGCTTTTGTGGCAGCTAGGTGGAGTTGGTTGGTGAAGATATTAAACAGAAGTGGGCCGAGGATAGAACCGTGGGGTACACCCTAGGGTGACTGGGAGTGGGGGGATAGGGAGTTTATCCATTTGACCAACTGGTGATGGTTACCTAGGTAGCTTTTGAACCAAAGCAGAGTGGGGGTATCAAAGTTAAGGTCAGAGAGACAAGTTAAAAGTTTTTTTGTGGGATACAGTGTCAAATGACTTGGGTAAATCAAGGAAGGTAGCGGAGACAAGATTGCCTTGGTTCCTATAGAAGTTTATAGTGTTGGTAAGTCTGCGTAGGGCGGTGGAGGTACTGTGAGATGGGTGAGAGAGAAGGTTATTGGAGAGGATTTGGTGATGTATGCATCTCTAGAATTTTTGATAGGGGTGAAAGAATTGCTATTGGGTGATAGAGAGATTGGCAGAGGGTCCTCCTTTGTGAAGGGGAATGATGAAAGAGGTTTTCCACAAGATTGGCACCGTGTTTTCTGTAACGGATCTGTTCAACTTTGGTCTCATTAGATCATAACACACTTTCCCACATGCTTTTGGGAGACTTGATGTATTGTTTTGCAAAGTTTAGCTGGGCCTGGATGTTTTTCTGCATAAGAAAAGGTTTCTGTCTTGCAACCCTACCCCATAGCCCAGATATATGGAAAATACAGGAGATTGTGGTCACATGTAGTACACAAATACTTGTCAGAAATTCCTGCAACTCCTTTAGTGTTGCTGTAGGTCTCTTGGCAGCCTCCATGACCAGTTTTAGTCTCTTTTCATCAATTTTGGAGGGACGTCCAGTTTTTTGCAATGTCACTGTTGTCACATATTTTCTCCACTTTTTGATGATGGTCTTCACTGTGTTCCACGGTATATCCAATGCTGTGGAAATTTTTTTGTACCCTTCTGACTGACATCTTTCAACAATGAGATGCGGTTGATGCTTTGCAAGCTCTCTGAGAACCATGGCTTTTGCTGTAGCAGGCAACTGAGTACATGTCAGGAAAATCCTACTAGGACAGCTGAACTTTATTTGAGGTTAATCAGAGTCTCTTTAATTGATGGCAGGTGTGTACCCAAGAAGACTAAATGTTGTAATTAAATCAAAAGATGCTTCAACAAAGTATTAACTTAAGGGTGTGCACACTTACGCAACCAGCTTATTTTACTTTTTTTTTTATATACGTTTTTCCCCCAACAGATTTGTTTTTCAATTGAATTGTACAGGTTATATGTCACATTAAAGGTGGGAAAAGTTTTAAAATGATTTATTGTGGTCTCATTTTTTTATATCACAAAAACCTGGCATTTTAACAGGGGTGTGTAAACTTTTTATATTCATTGCATGACGATCTCTAGAGATACTAGGTAGAGAACTGGTGTCAGGTATGCTTTGGAGTATGGCTGGTGGAGATAGAGGGGTGATGTCGGCACCAAATCTGTCAGCTATCAGGTTGGCAATTCCCTCTGGTATAGTGTGAGTGGCACAATCTACCATCAAATCGGTACATAGCTGGGCACTCCCTTTTAGATTTTGGATGTAGTTAAAGAATGCCTTATATGACTGTCCTTGGATAGGGATGCTATATTAGCTTCATAATTAACTTTAGAGAACTTTACAAAATTCTCTGATTTGCTTGTTCAATCTGTGGAGGGAATTCTTCCTCTGCAGAGGCAGTTGCGTCTTGGTCTGTAGACAATATGCTTATACTAGATGTCTACCAAGGTGGCTGTTTTTTTATGGAGGGCCTATTTTTAATTCGGTAAGATATAGCCAAGTCTACACAGTTGCTACAATGAATATACAGGGCATTTGTGTACAACTCTGCACAGGAGTAATTATTGCCTGTGACTGCAGGGAGCACAAAACTTTTTATACCATCACTTAGTAGGCTGTAGTTTACTGTGTAGAAGTTCCTTAGTTTTTATTTCTCCTTTGGGGGTATGAGGTTAAACAATTACTTCAAATGAGACTGATTTACAGTCCAACCTTACCAGAAAGGGCATCACACAGGGGGCAGTGCAGTGACCACCCATGTTGGTGAGTACTATGTCAAGGGCATTAGAGCCCCTTATGGGGGTGCAGACTATCTGTTCCAGAACATTTGCATTGAAAAAGTCCAGGGACCTCTGGGTGAGCATGATTGAGCTTGTTTATGTTACCCAGTCAATGGAGGGATAATTGAAATTTCCTATGACTATGGTGTTGGGCTGTACGGCTTGTGATTCCATTAAGTCTAGATAGGCATTGAACTTTTTTTGGTTCATGGAGGGGGACCTAAAGCTAGCAATGATGCTGTAGGCGGTTTTGTCTGCAGTTAACTGGGCATGGAGTAGTTTGAGAGAGTTGTATTGTTAGACTAATCTTGAGGTTTATTTGGCTTTAATGAAGATGGATACACCTCCGCCTTTGATTCTTTCACACTCATTCTGAGGTCTGAACATATGGAAGGCATTGTAGCCTTGCAAAGCTGGGGTGCTCTTCATGGCCTTAAACCATGTTTCATTGACTGCACAGACATCAGTATCTTCCAAGTGAGGAGTGCAGTTTCATGTCTAGACTCCTAGCATTAAGCAGAGCCTTGAGTTTGTCTTGAAAGGATTTTGCTATGTCAGAAATTTTGTTGTTTTGACATTATGTAAAAAGGCACTATGGGGGAGGCAAACAACTTAGCCACTATCCAAAAACCTAAGGGGGACAGGTGCAGGTAATTTCTGGCAAAGTAGTGAGGCATGTCAATGATGTCTTCCCAAGCTAACAAATGCTGGCTCCCCACAAACTACAACCAGAAGCTAAGCAAATTGTTGAAGTCAATAATCTGAGAGTTCAGTCATGTCTCTCCTCATACAGTCCAGGGAGGTAGGTCTCAAGTCATTCATCCCAACATGGACTATGACAGAGTCATAACAGTATTTGTTGTTGAGTGATCTGAGTGCATTTGGGACCTGACAGATCCTGGCACCTGACAGGCAGCTAAACGCAACCTTCTTGTTCAGTCTGGTGAGGGGGGCATCTGTGTGTCTCAGTTCAGAGTCTCCTATAATCAAGACATTAGGTTTTGAGGTATTTTGCCTTAGGAGCTTATTTGGTGAGACACTCCTTGTGTGTGTTATGTGCAGTAATTTCTATACATGTTGAGGTGTGTGCAGATCATTTGCACTTGGGAGGTCTCTGATCTTTTGGTAGGGTTCTAGGGAGTACACCTCTGCGTTTAGAGCACAGTGATACCAAACAGCTTAGATTCAGAAAATCTGAATCTAGTCTATGCTATTTAGGGCAGTCAGTAGTACAGAATTTTAAAGTGCAGAAAAAATGCATAGAAAATCAGCAAAAATGAAGCAGCAATTCAAATAAATATAGTTAAAGTGCTATACAGGCTTTAAATATAGTTATTTTTCAGCTGTTTGCAGTAGATGCCTTGGACAGTTCAGATGCACTCTATATCTCTGGCTAAAGTCACCAACCTCTGAGTAGCCCCGGTTAAGTGACACCCTCAACTTTTGTTGGACAAACTTTTTTTTTTCCTCCTTATCCTGTTCCGCATTAAAATATGACACTGATGCTCCAGGAAAAATATTCTGAAGAAAAGCTAGATACAGCAGCTTAACTCTCACACCCTCCTCTTGGCATTCCCTGATTGCTGAAATAAATTTCTCCTCTGCTTGATGTAAACTGAGTAATCATTTTCTCCAAACACTTTACTGTATCAAACTTTCAGTACTTGGCCATTCTGCCACAGTTTTATCAGAATCAACTCTTTCTGCTAGTAGGATTGCATCTTTACTAATACATGCCTTGGCTGCTTTCTCATGGCCAGGTTTGGAGCACACATATGATGTGCCCTTTCAATTAACAACTCATGCTATGGTATACCAGTTCAGTAGCTTATTTAGACTTCCATAAAATTAATACAGTCGGTTTCTTCTAGTTTCTCTGATACAGCAGAAAATTGCAGGTTTTCCCTATGTGTTCTGCCCTATAATTTCTACCATGTTTTGGAAGATCCCTTTTTGAGTAGTCTTCATACTCAGTCAGCCTTTTCTTCATTTCAACCTCTGATTATTGCAGTTTTATCAGGACATATGAATATCTGTTTAAAGCTTCTTCCATTTTTCTTGCCTTTTGTTACTTGAGTTAACATCGACTCTGAGCACATTTGACTTATTTTTCCTCTATATTACTGGTAGTCAAGTCTTGTACCAACTTGTTTTTAGTGAAAAGCTGCAAAATTCTTCCCAGCCAGCATTTTCTCCAAACGTTTTGTAAATGGTTTTCTTTCAGGTTCTCTAAATTTCTTTGCTGGCATCCAGGTATTGCACTTACAAGCCAGTAAATTAAATTTACCCAAAAAGACAAATTCACTGGTTCTTTTCTGAGTTTCTATTTTCATACCAGGAGTGCTGTAATTAAGCTGTTACTCAGCATGCAGCCATCTTGGAAGTCCCAGAGCCTCAGTTTTTTAAGACCGCATCAAGGATTGCCCTTCAGAGGAGGATGATCTTGGCCATGTCATTCTACAGAGACGCACCAAAACCTAGAGTCCTAATTAAAGAACCACAGAATCCAAGACAGAGGGTTACTTGTACACAGGGTATGGGACAGGCCCTCAAGACAAATCTCTGGTAGCAAACTTAGGATTTCCCAGGAGAGTGTCCACCAAGGATGACTACATTTGGACAGAAGAATTATGTGCTTCAGAGTCCCAAGTACCAGACTTGTAGAGTAATACAGCTTCTTGCTGTACCTTTCTGAAGTTCTAGACCTCATTTCAGTTGAGAGATGGAGCAAGTGATTTCTAGGATCAATGGTGGGCCAGCTGAGACTATGCATCAGTCAATCTTGAAAAGCTATGGAATATGCCCCTTTAACCCATAGAATGGCCAACACCTGAAACTAGTCTTAGTGGGGAAAAAGCAAAGGAGTAAAGGGAGTCTTCAAATGCCCAAAACAACATCCTCACAGGCCGGCTCCTAGAGGGCTAATAAGAAGGCCCAATTGTTCTGTACCACAAAAGGAACCAAGGGAAAGAAGACAACACAGAACAACACACAAAGCACCTCTTAAAATAGAGACTCCCCAAAGAGCAGCCCATATAGACAGGATCATGAAAAAAAGTGGAGGGCTTGGAGAATTTGGCTACACCACTGACATGCCACCTCACTTGACAGGCTCTTCAGTGCAGCTTACAGGAAAGGGAAGCCCATAACCATCCAGAAAGCCCTATCAAAGGTTCTTATGAATATATTACATCAGCATGCAGCTGGAATAAGGAAAAACAGGGCTTGTGTGAAAACAGGTATATGTGAAAGCGAGGTCGCAATAACAGCCATGTATCTGGCTTGGCTGCATTACTGCAAAACAAATTACTGATTTCTGGTACCTGGGCCACAAATCCTAGAGTGGACTCATCCAACTGTTCATTGTCAACAAGGGCTGACTCACTCCTTCAGCTACGAGTATTACTTATCTGTGAGTGAGTGACTCAAGGGGCCACTTCTTATGATCAGGTAGAACAGCTCCACTGCCAAGTTGAGCAAATGGAAAACAGGCAGTACAAACACCCCAAGATCCACTCTAGGCTGCACCTTTCTTATGCCTTTTGTCCACTTCTAAAAAGGCAGACTACAATGAAACTGAACTCACACTAATCAGATATTATCCTAGTACTGGCAAGGCAGAAGAAACCAGTCAAAAAATGGATTTACCTGTAGGAGTGCTAGCCCCCAACCAGTCCACCAAAGTCACAAGTGAATAAACTCTGGCACACCAAAATGGGTATCAACAAGAACCCATCCAACTGTCATACCACCTTCTGCTAGAGGATTTGAAAAAGTGCCTGCAGTCCTCACAAAAGCATGCCAAAACGGCATGTGAATGCATGACCTTTTACATGACAAAAAGCACTGAAAACTTAACTGTGTGAACAACAAAAAAAAATAAATAAATAAAAACATCAGACTTGGGATATAAATAAGTTTATGTAGGAGATGCATAACACTGCAGTGTATTATCACAAAGTGGTGTGCTTCCATCCCTTTGTGTAGGAGCCTCTGGAAATATGCTGAACACTAACTGCTAGAGTGGAGCAACATATAGTTGTGTAAAGTAAACCTACCTTAAAAGTACATGATCGAATGGTCACTGCCACAATAGGTATATTGAGTATATGGGTTATATCCTGCCAAGGATGTAACAGCCAACCAGTTTCCAAAGCTTCAGAGCACCTACCATGAGCCTAAACCATTAGCTCGGGTTGTGCAGACTAAAAAGACAGATTTGGGTGACAAGCCCTTGAGAGCTTTAATACCAACAGGCAGGAAGACTCAGTCCTGAACAGACACTGCTAGGAACAAAAGTAAGTATTCACATCCTGGCATAAACAGCACACCAGAAACACAGGGGATAGAGGGGGGAGCAGCTACTGCAGCACTGATCATTTGAACATTTACTGTTATGGTAAGTTTACTTACACAACTGCACTATATATATAGCATAGTGTGGCAGCAGTATAAACTATATGGATAAAGTACCCTAGCTTACTACCTTTGTGAATTGGAAGGGGAAGGGTCCAGGAACCCTTGTTGAATGGTCCTAGCAAAGACTGATCTAGAGCAAGAGAAAGAATCAAGCTTGTAATGCTTTGTAAATGTATGTACAGAGGACCAAGTTGCTACTTTTAGAATACTTACAGAATCCAACCCTTTCCAAAAAGCCATAGATGAAGCCCAAAGCCCTGGTAGAGTAGGCCTTGACCCTGCCTGGAATAGATTCACTGTGGTGAGTATAACAAAAGTTAATAGTGTGAGACAACCATTTGAAAATAATCTGTTGACACAGGTTGTCCCTTTCTTAAATTAACAAGAAATTAACTAATCCAAGGACCCGAAAGATTTGGTTCTGGCAAGATAGTACCAAAGTTGTCTGTGAAAATCCAAGATTTGGCTTATTCTTTCTCCCTCATTTTTTTGGTTCAGGAAAGAAAATGGTGAGATGGATAACTTGGCTTAAAGTAATCACAAATTTCACTTTAGGTTATAAAAAAGTATTAGTTCTCAGATACCTTGTCTCTCTGGAAAATGAAATAAGACTGATTCACAATAAGAGCTTGCAATCCAGAAACACTCTTCTTGTAGAGGTCAGAGCAATCAGTAAAACAGTTTTCCATGCTAAGAACCTCAAGTTAGCCAAATTAGCGGCTTCAAATGGAACAAGTGTTAGCTTCTATAACACAAAAAGTTTCCAAGGAAAGGTCACCAGTGCTCTTGACATCTAATGCAAAAAACATTTCAAAATTTTTCTGACATAAGGCATTGAAAGAGGAGAATCGATGGGCAGACATGCTGAAATGGCAGATAAATGAACCCTGATGGAGGACTAATAAGGGCCATAACATACTAGCTCTTACAAAAAGTGTAAGATCACAGAACAACAAACTCTGTGCCAACAGTATAACCAGCACCAAGTTCAATTAGAAAACCTTTTCCATTTAATATACAATTTTGTAGCAGCAGGCTTTCTTGCCTCAATTAGTACCTGATGCACATCAACAGTAAACAGGTGCCTAAAGGGAACTAAGACAATTACCCAGGCAGTCAGTTGAAGGTCATTGGGTTCGGCGTGCAAACATCCCTGATATTGTGAGTAGATTCATTTTGTGAAGAAGCGTGTGGTAACTGTCCTCAGTCATTTCCAAAAGAAGAAAAAAGCATTGCTGCCTGGGCCAGAAGGGAGTTACCAAAATGATACTGAGAGGCTTCAGTTTGAATTTTCAGAAGTAGTCTGGATATCACCGGAAAGTGTGGAAAACCAGACAGAAACATTCCTGTCCAAAGGCATTGGTCTCCCAGACCTTCTTGCATGGAGTCCTACAGCAGAATCTTTCCGACTGATTTTTCAGAGAGGAGGCAAAAAGGTCTAACTTGAGTAATTCTGCAGAAATGGATCAAATCTTGGAAGAACCACTGATCTAGTTACTCTCTAACTCCCCAGAAATGGATTAAATCCTGGAAGATCCCCGTGATCTAGATTCCATTCGTAAGGGTCTGCCCTTGTCCTGCTTAACTTGTCTGACCAGCAGTTTTGTTCTGACAGAATGTAGAATGCCTACAGAGTGAGACTGTGCTGTGAAGCTATACCCCCAGCTAACACAGCTAGTCTGCAAAGCGGGGATGACCTGGTTCCCCATTGATTGTTGATGTACCAGATGACTGTGGTATTGTCTGTAACAACTTGAAGAGGTCCTGGGGACCAAAGACGATTGAGAGAGTTGAGTACCTTGACCAGGGCAAGCATTTCTTTTTCATTAATAAGCTTAAGTCTAGCCTTATGGTCTCACTCACCTTTCACCTTTATCTCTCCTGAAACTACTTCCCAAGCAAAGACAAAAACATCTGTTCTGACTGACTGCCTGCTTTGGAGCAGTGTGGGAGGAGGAGGCCTGGGTTTAGGGAAATTTGCTGTCTCAACCAAGTGATTTATCTTCTGACAAACCCCAGCAGTGGGATTTGAAAAGATGAAGGATGTTAGTGCTAGAAACAGAGACTTCAGATACCACTGTAACTTTCTCATGTGGAGTCTTGTCAGGGTTATTTTTAGAATCACAGATGCCATGAGATCCAAAATTGTGAGGCATTCCCTCAGACTGACCGAAGTCTGAGAGAAAAACCTTAAAAACAGATCTAGATTTTTTCCTGTGAAAGAAAAGCTCTTCAAACCATCTAGCTGACACCCCCAGAACGAAATAAATCCTGGGTGAAGGAATCACAAAAAAAAAAAATGTAAATGTTCTCTTGGAATTCCAGCTTATGTACAAGATCTCTCACATAAGTAAGAGATTCCTGACACTTTGAAAAAGACTCTGCAAAGATAAGCAAGTTGTTTAAATATGGAAAAATGTGGATGGATACCTGTGAGACTGCAATGAGCTATAACTGGATCTCAGGATTTTGAGAACACTTGGTGCAGTGCATAGTCCAATGGGTAAGAGACACAGCTGATAATGTGATCCAGACACAAAACCTTAAACACACAAAGTCTGGATGAATAGGGATGAGATAAGCATCTTTTAAATCCAGTGTTACCAGGTAACTTAAATGAGGAAGAAGAGGCAAAAGGTTGTGAAGCAATAGCATTTTGAACATGGGCACTATCACAAACAGATTTAGGAAAGAAAGATGCAAGCACTGGTCTCCAAGTATCTGTTTTCTTTGTACGAAAGACAACCTTGAAACCTTTTCCTCCCTGAAAGAGCATGTGCTGAAGGACGGGGGGAAATAGAGAAGTGTGTTGGTTGAGGAATTACCCCTAGAAAGGAGAGATTTCCACCCACTGCCATCTGCAATCTTGATGAACGATCTTCAGAACCCATTTGAAACTTTGTTGCCAAAGAGCAAAGTGGAGATTCAGACTTCCTGGAAGGGAGAATGAGACAGCCAGGGTCGGAGGGAGGAAAATAAGAAGTTATGTACCTACCATAACGTTCCATGTTAGTTGTCTTCTCTCGCCTTCTTTCTTGCTTGATGGGTTCGGAGCCGATCCCTCGGCTCCGACTCGGCACTTGCTAAGCTCGAGAGTCTCTTTCACCAGCTCGAGGCAGCCCCATATCCCATGATGCAAGGCAGTAAATACCCAGATCTCGTTTGTTGCCAAAGGGCAATAATACCAAGCATAAAATACTCCCAAAGGAAGAAGAAACTTACAAATGGAAAAAGGACCAGGTCTGAATGGTCTTTAGCATAAAAGTTTCTTATACAAGGTCTGTCCAGGCCAGGGGGAAGGAGGGAGGGTCGCAAGAAAGAAGGCGAGAAGACAACTAACATGGAACGTTATGGTAGGTACATAACTTCTTAATGTTAAGTTGTCAATCTCGCCTTCATTCTTGCTTGATGGGACCGCGTCCCTAGCACCTCTATCCTGGGTGGCTCAATGGAACAAACTCTTGAGAACTGTAGAGCCAAAACTGGCCCTGTCCCTGGAGGCCAAGTCCAATTTGTAATGGGAAACAAAAGTGTGAGGAGTGGCCCAAGTGGCGCTGCACAAATAGAGTCCAAAGGCAGTCTAGCTTGAAAAGCTGTAGAAGTAGCTAAACTCCTAGTTGAATGTGCTTTAGGTTTTGAGCACAGCTGTTTTCCCCTGATCGTATAAATTTCAGTGATGACCGAAGAAAGCCATCTGGATAAAGTCACTTTAGAAACAGGAAGGCCTTTTTTATTATCCGCATAGGAAACAAAAAGTTGATCAGATTTTCTAAACCTTTTTGTTCTGTCCAAATAATATCTGAGCTGACGGTGGACGTCAAGATAATGTAGCTTTTGTTCAGCTCTATCTGAATAGTTAGGAAAAAATACCGGGAGATCAATGGATTGATTCAGATTGTTTTTTGAAGCGACCTTAGGTAAAAAGGATGGATTAGTTCTCAAAGATACTCTGTCTTTGTGAAAAATCAAATAGGGAGGTCGAACCGAAAGAGCATGAAGTTCAGACACCCTCCTGGCAGATGTAATAGCCACTAGGAATAAAGTTTTCCAAGAAAGAAATTTCAGGGAACAAGAAACAGCTGGCTCGAAGGGGGGAAGAATTAAGGATGTCAGCACTAAATTTAGATCCCACTGAGGAGGAGGATTCCTAATTGGAGGCTTTAGTAGGAAAATTCCTTTTAAGAAGGCCCTGCAGAGCCTATGGGACATAATATTATGATCTGCTATCCCGACATGAAAATTAGAAATAGCAGCCAATTGAACTCTGACTGTGGAAGAAGAGGAGCCTGCATGAAAAATCTCTGCTAAGAAGTCCAGAACTGCCTGAACAGGGGCAGTAAAGGATCAATATTTTGGGCCTTAGCCCAATAAGAGAGACGTATCCATTTGCTTGTGTAAATCCTCCTGGTAGAGGATTTTAGTGAAGCTACTATGATGTCTCTAACTGGGTTAGAGATCAAAGGAAGCCTGGCTAAGGAAGGAAGTGGAGCAACCATGCTGTGAGGTTGAGAGAAGGGATTGACCGGTGCAGCTGACCGGATTGGTGAATCAGTAGATCTGGCACTGGGTCCAGATGCCACGGCTGCACCAAAAGGTGATGATGGAGGAACGGAACCAAACTTGTCGAGGCCAGTAAGGGGCAATGAGAATCAATTTGGCTCTCAAACGGTAGCTTTCTGGATCACCTGAGGGATCAGAGGAAATGGAGGAAGGCATAAAGAAGTCCCTGGGGCCAATCCTGGGTCAGAGCGTCTCTGGGGGATGGCCTGATAGAGGAAGAGGCTGAAGAAGTCTGGACATTTGCTGTTTTGGGGAGTAGCAAAAGATCGCAACATGGACGACCCCATTCCAGAAAAATCTCTTCCGCTATAGATTGCTTGAGAGACCACTCGTGAGGCATGAGGATAGCTCTGCTCAATCTGTCCGCTATAATGTTGGTTTTCCCAGGGATATGCGTTGCTACCAGAAACCGATGAGAGGAGATCGCCCATTGCCAAAGTCTGAGCGCTTCTCGACACAAGGGGTAGGACTTGGTTCCGCCCTGTTTGTTGATATACCAAACTACAGACATGTTGTCTGTGTGGACTGCAATTGTCCCTACGGGAAGAAAGTCGTTGAGGGCTTGCAACGTTAAAAGCACTGCTCTCATCTCCAGGACATTTATGTGCAGATGGTACTCGAACGGTTGCCACGTCCCATGAACCATCCTGCCCTGATAATGACCCCCACCCGATCAGGGAGGCATCCGTGGTGACAGTGGCTATCGGGGACGGAGGTACAAAGCACCTGCCTTGGTGAACCTGAGACGATGTGATCCACCAAGCAAGATGCTCTTTGCATGTCTGTGTCACCAGAATCTGGTGACGCATTGGAAGTTGCTGGTATGACCACTGTGTGAACAGCATCCACTGAAGAAGGCGCATGTAGAATCGAGCCAGGGGAAGAAGAGTAATGGCCGCAGCCATGAGGCCTAATACCTTTAGAACCATTCTGGCCTGTATTTTCTTGCTGGCCAGAATGATCCTGACATGAGTCTGAATGTCTGAAACTCTTTGTTCTGTAAGGGTAGCTGACATCCGAACAGTGTTTAAGTTTGCGCCTATGAAGGTAATAGACTGGCAGGGCGATAAGGATGACTTTTCGAAGTTGATTGAGATGCCCAAATGAGAACAAAGGTCTATTGTGTAATCCCTGGCTTGTATAAGCTGATGCCTGGTGGTGGCTGACAGGAGCCAGTCGTCGAGATACGGAAACACCTGGAATCCTTGACGTCTCAGGTGAGCCGTGACCACTGCCATGCATTTGGTGATCACTCTGGGGGCTGTAGTGAGACCAAAGGGCAGGGCTCTGAACTGGAAGTGACTGGACCCCAGCTGAAAGCGGAGAAATCTCCTGGAGCGTCTGTGAATTTTGATGTGATAGTACGCGTCCTGAAGATCTATTGAGCACATCCAGTTGTCCTTCTGTAAGAAGGGCAGAATTGACTGAAGAGTGACCATTCGGAATCTTGTCTTCCTGACAGACTTGTTGAGTCTGCTGAGATCCAATATTGGTCTCCAGTCTCCCGTCTTTGGGGACCAAAAAGAACCTTGAGTAGATTCCGGGCTCTGAATGGTCTATTGTAACTGGCTGAATGGCTCTTTTTTGCAGTAGTTTTGCGACTTCTAACTCTGCAATGTCCCTTAGACCGGGTGGTACATCTGGAAGGGAACTTGAGGGAAGGGACTTTCCTCGAAAGGAATTATGTAACCCTTGGATATGATCGACTGTACCCATCTGTCTTGAGTGAGGGAATGCCAGGCTTCTGGGTACAGTGATAATCTTCCCGACTGCCTCCAAGGAGGGACAGCCGGGCAACACCTCAGGGATGCTGAAAGGGCTTATCAGAGAGAGGCTCCCTGTTTCCCTGGTTCTTGGACCCCTCTGCCTCTAGAGCGGTGTCTGTTGTTGTTACCCCTCTGCCTCTAGGGGTAAACTGACCACGTGAATCCGGCGTGACTCCTTGGGATTTACAGAACCACATCTTCCCACCCTTCTGTCCTTTGGGATAAGGCCTAGAAGGGGTGGAAAAACGGACTCCAACAGCAGAAAGAGTCTTGCCGTCCTGCTCACACCTGGTCAAGGTTTCCTTCACCTGAGGGCCAAACAAAGCTGACCCATCAAAGGGAGAATTTGTGAAGGACGCCTTAAAGGGATCCAAAATCACATAGCCGCATCCAGGCTTGGCGTCTAAGAGCCACACCTGTGCCTGCGGCTCTACTCGCTCCATCCGCAGCATAAGATATTAGCCGCATGGAGGAGTTAGCAATGGAATTGAGGGTTCCTAGCTGCGAAGCAATCTTTTCTTGAGCCCCTGCAGCTGTAGGATCCTGAACTACTTCTCCCAGCTCCTTGAGGATATCTCTTTGGAGTCTGGTGAAGTGACATAGGTAATTCAGCGAGCATAGCAAAGGTCGCTGAGGAAAACATCCGCTTACCGTACCTATCCATGGTCCTAGAGTCCTTATTAGGAGGATGGACGGGCACGGAAGGATCTGCAAGTTCCTTTTGGTGGCCGCAGCCACCACCATGGCATCAGCGGGACACCCTTGGTAAGGAATTGTTTGTCACTAGGGGCAGTGATAAATTTAGAAGGCCTCCTAGGGACTGGCTCTACAGAGTCAGGAGCTGCCCACGCCTTCGTGCAATAACCTGCATAAGGGGTCGAAGGCGGAGACACCCAGGAGGTGGAGGGCCGAGATCCAAACGCCTCTAGGTATACTGACTCATCCTCAGAGGGATTGTTGGTGGGCCAGTTTCCCTCTGTTTCAGAAGTTCTAGGATGTCTGAGAAGGAGACATCCTCAGAGGGGGATCTAGGGGATCCCTCTGACTCATCAAAGTCAGTATCTGAAGTGACAGACTCGCCGGAGTCTACATGCTTCCTCTTACAAGTCCTCTTCCTAGGAGGATCTCCCGAAACATCAGGAGAATCCTCGGAAGAGGGGAAATTCCCAATGGGGAAACCTGAGGCGGAGGATCTCTGGGTCCTGTAGCAAGAGAAGTGGCAGAGATGTCAACAGGTACAATAGAGGGAGGAGCTACGGGAACAGACTGCTGACTGATACCAGTGGCCAGTACACTCTTCATCACCTCGAATGCTCCCCTCCCAGGCAGGTCCGAGAGAACCCGCTCCAAGAGCTAGGAAGTCCAGGAACCACGGAAAGGGAAGTGGCGAGGCAGATGACGGAGCCGAGCTCACCAAGGCCGAGGCTCCAAGGGGAAGAGCGGGCTCGGACAAGGGTCCGATGCCACTCACCCTCGGAGGAGACCATGGAAGCCCGACCACGAATCCCTCTAAGGAAGAGGAGATAAGAGTAGAGGCTGAAGGAACAGAAGGGGTATCCGTCCTCCAGCCGTAGCAGTAACCATTCCGAAGACTCCAACTCCAAACTCTGGGGTAGAGTTGAAGGAGGAACAGTAACGGGGTGTGGGCCAACAGTCGCCTGTTGAGATGGACTGTGTAACATTTGGGCCAGTACCTGTGACTTGAGTAATCTACTGACCACTCTCTCTAGGTCATGGTCTGATAACCTGGATGACCTTGAAGATCGGCTCCGATGGCTCCGTTCCGATAGAAGTGGTGGAGGCGGGGGCGAAAGTATCGGCTCCAAGGAAGGGGAGCTCGACCTCTTCCTGGAATGAGCCATCGGAGCCGATACAATAGATCCTGTCGGAGCCGATTTCGGAGCCGACAGAGCGTCTCGATGTATCGGCCCCAGCCGGAGCCGATACAGCCACCAAAGTAACGGTGTCGGAGCCGATCGGAGCCGACACCGATGCCTGTGCCACATGGGTGTCGGAACCGATCGGGCCGACATCGAAGTGGTCAAAACAGATTCGGCACCGATAGCCATCGGGCGAAGCTTTGTCAATCAGAATCGGCTCCAGCCGGAGCCGATCTCGACTCAATACGAGTCGGAGCCGAGGCCGCAGGCTTAGAAACAGAAGCCTGGGCCTTGGCAGGTTTAGTTGATTTTGGTGGAGCCGACTTAGCCGGAGAGCCCTCCGGCAAGAAGGCCCCTAAGAATCAACTTATGTCTCTCCTGCAGGACTCTCTGGCTGAAGGAGTGACAAATAGCACAGGAGTCCTGCAGGTGAAGAGGGCCCAGACAATACAGGCAAGAAGTGTGACCGTCTGTCAGAGACATCTTCTGACAGCACGAGTCACACTTCTTAAAACCCGAGACCCTCTCCTTAGACATAGTGTTGAGACACAACACACACACACAACACCAGTCTAAATTAACTTACACAAAAATACCAAAAAGGTATTCTATAAAATACAACACACACACACCCTAACAGGGGGGGGATGGGATAGGGAAAAATTGACTGACAAAAAATTAAAGGAGACAGGAAAATTCTGTCAGAAAGGGTAGAATATAACTATAAAACTATCAAAAAAGAGTTTTTTGACTAAAAAAAGGGGCTTAAATCACAAAAGTGAACAACTTACCAGGAGCTGGTAAAAAGAAGACCTCCTAAGCGAAGCGGCAAACGAGATCTGGGTATTTACTGCCTTGCATCATGGGATATGGGGCTGCCTCGAGCTGGTGAAAGAGACTCTCGAGCTTAGCAAGTGCCGAGTCGGAGCCGAGGGATCGGCTCCGAACCCATCAAGCAAGAATGAAGGCGAGATTGACAACTTAACATGATCCCTTAAAAAGTCATTCTGATTTGCTGGACTATTTGGGAGGTTCATGAATTCTTTTCGGAACTGCCCTGCCATTTCTTCTTAAATGTCTGATTACTCACATTTTGGTGAGACTATTTTGTTTTTTGTTTTTTTTGCTGAAACTGGATGAAGGATTAGAGAATCCATTAGAAAATTTGGAAATGGAGAGCTGAAAATCTTAGCGATTCCCTGTATCAACCTCCCCCTTTCATCACTCTTTTTGACAACTGCTACAATAGAGCAACCAAAAGCTACATCTCTACCCAAAGGAGAATTTAAAATCTCATTTTTCACATCTGTGAAGGACTGAGAATGCAAACAGGTCAACCTCCTCAAAGCAGTACCAGTGGCCATAGCCTTGGAAGTAGTTTCAAGTCATATACCCACTGTAAACAATGAACTGTGACCTTTGAAATGGAAGAAACTAAATTTAAAGCAAAGTTTTCCTTACCAGAAGAAACTGTAGACAAAACATTCCTCATACTTTCACAATTAGAATAAACTAACATACGAAACTGACAACTCATAATTTTGAAAACGAGAGTTGCAGAAGCACACATTTTTCCACATACATATCAATGACCTTCCCATCCTTATCAGAAAGAGTATAATTGAATTAACCAAATATTTAGCAGCTGTAGGATTAACTAATGCTGCAGCTGGTGGGTCAGGTTTGGGATGTGTGTATAAACACCTGTACGACTGAGGAACTTTACACATTCTATCTGCTTTAAGGGTAGCAGACTGTCAGGAATCCAGCATGCAGAGAATGACACATTCTCCAAAGCTGACAGAACTGCAGGAATGGGTGCAGGCCCTGGAAATTCCTTCTGTTATTAATGGTAGCCGCAGCTTTCCCAGGGATATGCACAATTTTCTGACCAAATAGACAAGTCTTCCTTCTTCCAGAACTGACAGAGTGATTCCCCCTTGTCCACTAAGGTGACCCCAACAGCAACAGAGGATGTGAATAACTGGGATCCAGGGTAAAAGATGAGAGGACCGAGGAACAAGCTATAGCCACAACAGTCTCACCCACCTGCAAATGGGGCAAAAAAGTTAGCCTTCTGGGATGGCAATGGTTTGCTTAACTTTTTCTTTTTGTGGTTGGAAGAAGGACTGACCATGGAACTGGTAGTTTGTTGCATGGTCAAGCTGAAACTGATGCCTCTTTCCCGAGAAAACGAGCAGTAAGAGACTGTAAAATTTAAATGTCTCCTTTTCTCATGCACACACACACAAAAAAAAAAAAAACAATTAAAAAAAGACTTTAAAACACTTTGTCAGCCCAAAAAGTAAAACAAAAATTATTTTGCTACAGAAAAAAAAGTTTTTTAATTACTTTATACAGCTTTTAGTATGACAGGGAAAAAGTGTGTTCCTGAAGTACAGTTATGTCTAGTGACAACTCATTAAAGCAAACTGCTAGCTTAAAAAATAACTTTTATAAACCAAAATGTACAATAAAACAACTTTTTTAAATATGGAAGGTTTTTCCCCAAAGGGAACTTATCTGCCTAGCAAAGGAACAGCACAAGCTGACCGTCAATCTTTGAAAGCCCGCAGAACAGCACTCAATGGCAAGAAAGCTCTGAACGGATTCGCACCCAAACCAGCCTTTTTCTGCAATAACAAATTAAGCTGTTTTGGTGTGTGCAAGGTGCCCAGAAGCTGGCAAACTGTTACATCCCTGGCAGGATATAACCCATACAGCTAAGTCTACTGCAACAGTGACTAGTCTGACAAACACTTTAAGCACAAACATGGAGGATACTCTGTTGTCAAATCTACAGATAACACCATCTCATTCAGTGAGGCATTTGCTAGACTTATTTTTCTTTTTCTTCAAAATTGAATGCACACAAAGAGAGAAGACTATAAAAATCATTCTGTGTGAAAGCTCTTTATAAGCAGTCCAAAGCAAATCACACAGAATTCTTGCAGACTACTTCAAGCACTAAAACATCTGCCCTCAAATTTAGGTAACAAAGCCACAGCTGATATGCATGTTTTTTGACAAATATGCAGCAGCTAAACTTCATAAAACCTTGCTCTGTACAAAAGGAATGCACAAACAGTACACAGAAGTGAACAGATGAGCAGAAACAGATTGGATGCACAATCCTCAAAATATACACATGTTATTTTAAAGATTTATCAAAAGATACATACTCATGTATAGAGTGATAAAGTTTGGCAATACCCTCATGTGTCCAGTCTTTGCCAAGCTGAGGAAGGATTTGGCCTAAAGCATCAGACCTAAAAAGTTGAGAGAAAGCAACTTACTTAAGCTTGAAATCAATGTCATCTTTCAAGTTTCACAAAAAAAGATCTTTCTGTGTTTCCTAAAACAAATGATTTCATGCTGTAGTGCTAGTATTAATAGCAGATAAAGTCTTTGAAACTTAAAACTATATAATACATCTCCCATCAGTTTACTTTTACTTAAATAACAACAGAAGCCATTAATGTGTCAACACAATCTTTGCTCTTGGGAAGTCAACTCAGACTACTTGCAGATTTTAAAACTACCACTCTACAAAATTCCTGCTTTTATATAGATTAATTTGCTGAATGTGGAGATGGAAGGCTATCTGCCTTCATGATTTTTTTTTCCTAAGAAGTTCAAGCGGTATAACATCACAATGCTAAACAAAAATGGTGCTTACTGCTTCTATACAGGTTCAGTAAAATGAAGTGCTGGCTGTCTGTGATGGACAAGTGCTACAGCCTAAAGGTGTACTGTGGAGCTGCCAGTTTATTTGATGGCACTGGCTGGACTGCTGGCATCAAATATGTGAAGGGTGAATGGCTTTAAGAGTGTATGGTAAACATGCACTGCTGTCTCAGGTAACAGCAAACACCTACAACAACAGTTGTAATCACTGGTTTCCCAGGATTTCTTCCATACCCCTCCCAGTGGTATTTTACCAAAAATAATTAAAAACTTGTTAAAGATTATTTTTGTGCACACAGTCACACACACAAGGATCTACTGCAGAAGATAGACAACAGAAAGTTGAACATCACATGGTTGAGACCATATGATTGACTTCCCGAAAAGTCACCCAAACGTTTTTGCAGTGGGAAAGCCCTCTGCACCTCTCACACTCCCTGCATATTATATATATCAATTTTGAGATCGCACTACAGTGGGGAAAACGGTAAATTCCCTGATCCCCAGTGGACCACAATCTCCATTCAACAGCTTTGGCACTTAGCAAAGTCAATTGTATGGTCTCGACCAAATGATGCTGACTTGATCTTCTGAAAGGGTCCCATACATTCACACACACATATACACACACACACACACACACACACACACATACATATATATATATATATATATTTATATATATATATATATATATATATATATACATATACATAAACACACACACATTTTCAGGATACCGCTCTAGTACCTTCCCCTGCCTGTACAGCAATGCTACCTTCAGCTAAAGCAGTCTAACAAATTAAGAGCACTATTTTCCTTCCACAGTGGTGATACTGGTGCAGAGGGGTGGAGTCCTGACTATGACACAGGTGACCAGGGCTCAAACAGTGGCCTCGATTCTGGAAGAGATAGGCAAGGAAGGAGAGGAATGAAAGGGTTGTGGCCTGCTTATATCTACCAGAGGATGGGGTTGGGGTGAAGTGTTGTAGGCGTTGGGATGCACATATAGAAGGTGTGATCCATCTAGTGGAAACCAAGGAAACCACTTCCTGTGCTTAAAAGAAGGCAATGGGCTTGCTTGCTGGCAAAATTCCTTGCAGAACTGAGCGATAACCACTGCAGACAACTCATTGTATGTCCCCATTCAACTAAACTAGCTGTTTGCTCAGGAAACAATAGGGCTTAAACAGAAAGCCCCCAAACCACCCCTGATGACAGTCTGAATGAAGGCCCCTCCTAGATGACACTCATCCCAGTAATAATTAATGAACAGGCCAATTGGTCAGGAAGGGGCTAATGGTAGATAGGGGATGGGGAGGCCAAAAAGTGGGAAAAAACACTATGAACACAATTACTGCTTAACTTTAACATATAACAAAGAAAAGAACACTCTCAGAAAACAGATAAATACTTTATTGAAACCAAAATAAAAAATGCAAGCTTTCACATAAAGTGCTTTAAGTACTTCTAAAAAAACTCCAAACCGCTTTTCTGAATACCTTTACCCACGCCACCTGATATCACTTAACATAATCAGCCGATTACCTTCTATACTGTTTTAACTTCGATGCAGGTTTAATTGTTGCAGAGTCATTTAATCCAGGAAAAGTGTCTGCCCTTAGCATAGTTGCCCATTTGTATTCACTACATTCATTTCTCATTTTTAAAACTTCCCTCTATAATTAACATATATACACTGTAATACAGCAAAACTAAACTGATGGATTTCACATTTTCTCGTGCTGTCTACTAAAGGGCATTTGTGTTAACCTTCTGTTGTCAGAAAAATGTTCACATATACGTTCCTTCAATTTCTTATTGGACTTTCCACCATAAAATGATGGACATGGATATTACAGTTAGCTATATTTACAATATTCTTGGTATCATAACTTACAATATTCCTTAGAAGGAACTCCTTTGTGACAGGGTGTTTACATATTTGCAAAAATGACACTTTGTACAAGGAAAGGTTTGCTGTTTTTGAATTAATCTATTCAATTTCCTATTCTTCTGTCCCTTGTAAAAGTCTCCATGTAAGACTAAAGTCTTACGGTATGATGTCACCGTGCCATGAATATTCATGAGGGCACGCTGACTCAACAGCAAGTCTAACATGGACTGTGCAGGAAAGCAGAGGGAGTGTCCGACTGCCAAGCAGTCAAAAGGTCCACGCCCCTGCAAGTGTCCGAAATGCCAAATATCAACACAAAAGAGCGAGTCCGCTCAAATGTCCATGTACACAACACCACACTCCCTGACATTGTAAACCACCAGCACAGTTATAAAAAGTAAAACATTTAATTTTTTTTCTAATTCCCGATATAGCTGCCCGTATTTGCTCATGTGTGCGCGGGTGTGCCCATTGCTTAGCTGCACTTAGCAATCCCGACATGGAAGAGCATAAGAAGAAATGTTTATGCAAATTACGCCAAATAGCAATAGCGTAATGGTGGAGCGTTCGCACAAAGAGGAGGTATTCACGGTTCGAGTCCCACCACTCCCCTTCCTATTTATGTTCTAAAGTAGTATATGAAATCATTCCTGACAAATATGATTAAACATTTACTAAAAACCACTGAAATGGCCTATGTATCACTGAACAAAATATATATTTATAAAGGATCCTGACATATAATTGCCCGCAGTTAAGCAGCGCTTTACCCAGCGCAATATAGTTGCCGGCAGTTAAGCAGCGCTTTACTCAACGCAATATAGTTGCCCGCAGTTAAGCAGCACTTTACCCGGCGCAATAGAGTTGCCCATAGCTAAATAGCGCTTTACCCAGCGCAATCGGTTTGTGGGGAGGTTCGCGCCACGCCAACCAGTGCACCATAGGGCAACGTTGAGCAAAGTTGCTCAAATACAGCCACACCTCCTAGTCTGTCTGGACAGTAGTAAAATAAAATGAATGACAAGGTTCGAACCCAGGACTCTGTGCACCATAATCAAAGTACTGAACCACTAAGCTATGACAGCTTAGGATAAACAGCCACTGTTAACATACATATACTTATAAATGGGAGAATAACCATTACTAAGCAGGTCAGCAGTCAGCCGAGAATTTTCAAAAAGGGCCAATCACAAAAAAGTGTGGGAAATGCGGCATATTTAAGTCCCACAGGCGGGAATACTCGCCATAACTGATTGTAGCTCCCATCTGCAGTTAGAATGGCTGGTGCTGGAGAGAGTACATGCTTCCGAGCACAACGTTGGGGCATTGAGGAGTGGAAATGCATGGTTTGGCTCCTTGTCCACCATCATAGGTTCATACTAGGCTATCTGCCCTAGGGCATTTATAAGCCTAGCCAGAGTGTGTTTGGCTTTTGCCACCCATTTTAAATTAATTTTGCTATGTCCTATTTCGAGGTTAGTATACTGTGCCTCTGTCCAACAGTGACACAGAAGTGATACCCAGGGTAAACCTACGATCTCCCATCCACTCAAGATTCCTCTTGAAGAGAGTCAATGAGGGACTCTGCCTAACCTGGACTGGGATTTTATTCCAGAGTGAAGGGAGCCTCTGGGTTATGAATCTGTCCCTCCAGCATGTCCTATTTATTTCAGTGCTGAGGTTCAAGTCTCTCGAGCGCTTAGCTCGATGGGATTTGGATTTTCTGAGGTGCAGCATGTCCATTAATTCCGGGTTGGACATGGCTTTATACGTCACTCACAGATCGCCTCCGAGCAGGCTGTATGCCACTGAGTAGAGCTGGAGTTTCTTTAACCGGGCAGCATATGGCATCTGTTTGAGCTCTTTGATCCTCTTGGTGAGGTACTTTTGGGGTCTTTCCAGTTGCTGCAGGTGTCTGGTGAGGTAAATCCCAAAAGGGGCATTGTACTCAATTATGGGCCTGATGAGGGATGAGTAAAGTGGCACGATCACCTCCCCCGATCTAGATGTGAATCCCTTCATGATTAGGTGGGCTATATAAAATGTTTTTCTAACCACTTTGGCCATGTGGTTGTCAAATGAGCGATTGCTATCAACTTGGGTCCCCAGGTCCCTAATTACATCTTCTGTACTTAATGGATTACCACTTATGTGGTAGTTTTTGCCAAAGGGGATGACTATACACTTTTTGGCGTTTAGCTTGAGGCCATGGCTCTGGCACCAGTTGTCTGTTTCTATGAGGCCCTTTTGGATGATGTTTGTGTCAGCTGGAGAGTCGATTATGGCGCCCAGCTCGCAGTCATCTGCGAACTTGGTCAGCCACAGTCCTTCTGTGTTGGCCTGTACCTCCAAGAAATATATACCGAACAAGAGAGGTCTCTGGACTGAGCCTTGTGGGATGCCACTTGTAACTGGTTTGGAGTCTGACATGGCTCCAGCAATTCTAACCATGTGGGTTCTGTCCTTGAGCCAGTTTGCAACCCATCTAGTGACATAGGGGTTTATATTTAAGCTGGTGAGCTTATCTATAATGCCCGAGTGGGGTATTGTATTGAAGGCTTTTGAGAGGTCCAGGTAGGCTGTGTGGACCACCTTCCCCTCATCAATGGCCTTGGTGACGGTTTCAAAGAAATCAACCAGGTTTAAGAGGCAGGATCTGCCCTTAAAGCCGAACTGGGTAGGATCCAGTGTCTGTAGGTCCCCAATATCTTTATTTATGAGGTCCATGATGATCCTTTCCATAGCTTTGCAGACCAAGCTAGTCAGGCTTATGGGGCGATAGTTTCCAGGATCCGTTGAGGCACCACCGTTGTGGAGAGGGACCACTGTTGCTGTACGCCACTCTTTGGGTACATATCCTGTAGTAAGGCTGAGATTGAACAGTAGTTTTATGTTTGGGTTTAGCTCTTCTTGGAGTTCATGTAGGACGCAGCCCGGGACACCGTCTGGTCCCATTGATGCTGTGTTTTTTGCGCTTTGGAGAGGGCAGCTCTTACCTGAGCATCTGAGATGTTAGGGGGGGCAGCACTCTGCTGGGACAGATATTTGCCCTTTTGGTGGGGGGGGGGGGAGTTTGCACTGAACCTTTCAGCTAGGATATTGGCAATGTCTGTGGGTTCGGTGTATTTTTTGTCATTTTGGACTAATTCTCAGCATATCTGGGAATTCCCACCCAGGTTCCTAACATAACTAAAGAAAGCCTTGTGATTACCCTTAGTGTCCTGTGCAATTATAAGTGCCCATAGTTTTTTGCCAGTACTGATCAGAGATGCCTTCCCTTTTTGGGATTTTGCTCTATCATGTAGTAGCTTCCTCCTTCTATTGTATAGTTTATTTATGGCTGGGGTCCACCAGACAGGACGTCTGCCTTTGGAGGATTGGGTCTTGGTTTTATTTGGGATTGCATGATCCATGCATTTCTGAAAGTGTTCATAGAATGCGTTTATAAAGGATTCTGCGGTCTGGGCCGTATTTTCCACAGGTCCGGGGGCTTTGAAGGATTCCACCTCGGTTTTGAAGAGTGTGAAATTTGCTTTAGAGAAGTTTTTCACTGTGGTGTTCAGGGCAGGGGGTGGAGTCGGGATGTGAATATCCAGTGAGATTAGTTTATGGTCTGATCTTACCAGTGAGGGATACACTTCTGGTCTGGAGCATAGAGTCCTCATGTTGGTGATGATCAGGTCCAGTATGTTTTCCCCTCTTGTGGGAGTGGTAACAAGTTGTTCCATAGCATTTGAGTTTACAAATTCTAGGAACCTTTGGGCTAGGGTGTTGGAGCTAGAGTAATGCTAACAGTCTATGTTTGGGTAGTTGAAGTCGCCCAATATAATGGTGTTTGGAAAGACCTTCATATTTTCCAGTGTTCTCAGGAAGGCCGAGTGGGGTTCCTGGGTTTGGGAGGGTGGTCTGTAGCAGGCTATAAACTGGAAGGCAGTTTTACCCACTGTTAGTTGCACATGGATAGTCTCTGATGCTTCGTGCTGTGCCACCAACCTGGAAGTGTGGGTATCTTTGACGAATATTGATACTCCCCCTCCTTTTGTGGTTCGGTCCAAGTTTTGGGGCCGAAAAGCATGGTATGAGGTATAACCTGGTAGTGCTGGGGTGCGCTCGGGAGCCTTGAACCAGGTTTCTGTTACTGCACAGATATCGATGTTCTCCACGCTAAGGAGAGTTTTGAGTGTGTGCATCTTGAGGTTTAGACTTCTGGCGCTGAGTAGCATTACTCTTGGTTTCTTATCCCTTGTGATACCTATGGAGGTGGGTTTGTCTTTTGAGCCTTGCCTAAAAAAGGCACTATGGGGGTAGCAAGAGCCTTTGCCAATATCCGAAAGCCCAGGGGTGACAGGTGCAAGCCGTCCCTAGCGAAGCATCGTGGCTTGTCGAGCATGTCATCCCAGGCTGACGGGCATTGGATCCCCTTTGAATGACACCAATACTTAAGCCAGTTGTTGAAATTGATCATCTTGTCTTCATATTGTGGCATCATTCTTGGTGAGGGTAAGATGCTACTCAAGGTCAGGGTCATACTGGTCTGGGCTACATGCTCAGAGAGCTCCTCTATGTCTCTTTTCATGTAGTCCAATGAGGTATGTCTCAGGTCATTCACACCAGCATGGACAATGACAGAGTCATATTTGTACTTGCCTTGGAGTGACCTGAGTGCTCAAGACTTCTGCAGGGCCAGTTCCAAGGGACGGAGTACAAGGCAGAGGCTTGGAACCGGTTAGCTCAGGACCTCACCAGTATCACAGGCGTTCCTCGGACTGGTGAGCAGGTCCTTCACCACCATGCAGACCTGAAGAGACGGAAGCAGGACCTACTGAACCAATGGATACAGGAGGCCCGTGGGATGCAAGATGCCCCACAACTGAGTAGGTAGCCATGGAATGCAGTATGTAAGAAATGATAACTGATTCTGTATAATGGATAGGTATGTCTCAATATCCCTTCATTTACTTCACAGTTGCAGGTGACCGTGCTGCAAATCAGCAAGCCTATGCATTTAGGCTGCTAAGGCTGCTCCCCACCAGGCAGGTTAGTGATTATTCTGCATGTATTGTTATATAAAATAGGTGAGAGAGTCTGAAAGAAAGTGTTTTAGTCCAATAATACAGCCATAAAATGCCCTGAATAAGTCCTCTGCATGTACTGTTATATAAAATAAGTCAGAGAGCCAGAAAAAGAGTGCAGTAACCCATTAAGAAAGGTAAAATATGTCCGGAATACTATCTCTGCAGGTACTGTCATAAAATAAGTGAGCGAGCCTGAAAAAGAGTGTTCTAATCTATTAATAAAGGTATAATATGTCTTGAATATGTCTTGCATATGCACTGTAATATCAAATAAAGGAGAGAGCCTGTGAAAAAGTGTGTAATGTAATTAATAAAGGTATAAAACCTGGAGTGTGTCTGTGTCACTTACTTTGAAATGTTGTTGTACCCTTGCATTATACAAATAGTACTGTTTTAATAAGTGCTGGCAACCCATAGTTGGGCAGTCCCATCTAAAGTGGGTGATGGAAGTGCTAGTAGCTGTGAAGCATATATACAGTCTCAATAGTCAGTTACTGGCTGGCATGCATAATTAAATCTGGCACACGAGTAGCTTGTTAATTTGTTCCCCAAAAATGTGTGCGCGCTACAAGAAATGCAGGGTTCTGTACAAATTGAACTGAAAATGTCATGTGAACACATCCAGATATGTAGATAAAGAAATATAAATAAAATCAAGAAATATGTAGCAGTAACATCTGCATCTTGGACAGTTAGTATGTCAGATATAGGTCAGGTATATAATGAACTAGCCAAACCCATTACACAACCTAATGCATATTGGCAAGTGTAATAATACATGTAGGGGATATACACCTGCAATCACTAGGAATGTAGTGTAGACTAAAAGTACTTATAAGATGCTAATTGAGGTTTCTTTCTACACCCTACTGTATTGTGCATAAACCATGCAATTCCACATGTCAATGGGTATGTGTAATCTCAAACATTTGTTGGGACATTTGTCCTATTCTATAAATATCTGCATTCACTTTGATGCATGTGCCCTGTTCAAACACCACAATCATGGTGGCCTGTTGCTACCAATCATCCCTGCATGCTGTTGGAATGTCCACTGTTGTTCAATATATGTTATGCTTGCTGTTCAACTGCTAGAACCTTGGTGTGTTGGGTTAATGGGAATATTACTGCATGCTGTTACAACTAATTTGGAATGCTGTTGTTTATGTTGTAATTAAACACACCTAATCATAGAACGTATGGGAAGGCCAGTCCCAGCGGACCCACCTGTCTCTCCTCAGCTGGCGAGTGCACCTGGCACCAGCAGGTCCGGTGCCCAGCCCGGGCTCCCCTCCTCCGTTGGTCCTGTGCCACCTTCGGGTGGAAGCGCTACAGGGGATGGGGCTTGTCCCCCCTGTGCAAGCGTGGGTGGAGAAGGGCCACCTGTCACCCTTTGAAGGGTCCGGGTTGTGGTGTGTAGGGAGATCCAGCGTTCAGTCGCTGATTCCCTACGCCAGCTTGAGGTGAGAGTGGTGCATCTCACAGGTGAGCCTGCCAGTCCAACGCAGCCTCCAGCACAGCCACCCAAGGGGCTGTGAAGGTGCAGTGATGACTGCCCATGGGTGGGGATCTCAGTTCCACTGTTACCATCTGTGGGCTCATGGACTTGAGATTTCCAAACATCCGTCCCAGTCAATTGTGTTCACCCACCCCATAACTCATACACCGCCTCTGTATGCGTCTTGTTTGTCTTGTCTGTTTACCTCCCCAACCTACATCCCCAAACATATCTACTTCCTCTACCTCACTTTCCACTCTCACCTGGAAAAAAAACAGGGCAATCTGTACTCACAAAAAAATTACGCCCCATACATAGCTGCCCATTTCGCACACATGTCCGCTGGACATGTAAACTGATAATTATAATTGGCAGTACAACATACTTTGTTGTCCTCACCCCTCTCCCAGGGGTGGAAGGTTTCAAATGTAACTCCAAATTTATTGCATATGCACAGCTGTTGCTGGTAAAGAAATGGGCAGCTATGGACCTTCCCTACACCCGTCCTGCACATCCCGAGCTTGTTTTCCTACTGTCTTTCCCTCTTTGTGCCCCCTTTTTCACCACTTTCCTATCTCCTCATTTTCTTTTCTTTCAAAGAAATTAGCACGGGGTTAGCGGGAGTAAGCACTTTTAAGCAGTAGTAAGCGTGTTTAAGCGAGTGTGCGCATGTGTGCTCTTAGCTAAGCATCGCTAAGCGTCGCGCAAACACGCTTACAACTGCTTAAAAGTGCCTTAGTCACTATGTCAGGGCCCTTGTTCTTCTCAGCAGCAAAATAAAACAGTCTATCTGTTTCAAACCCCAGACCTTGGACACACTAGACTGCATGAAGTACCACTAAGCCACAGCAGATATACAATAACTTGGTGCTGAAATAAATATATCATGCATTACAATGAGGGAATGTAAAGGGAAAATAGGAATGGCATAACACAAATCCTGTTATGTGGGTCTTTACCAGCAGTTGTTGTGGAAATGCATGACATGACTGTGAAAAGAGAACCAGCCATTCTAGCAGGGAATAATGTTACAGTAGCACCTTACAAACCCCACACAGTATCAGACCAGGATAAACACTAGCATAGTTGAATAGGACAGAGGCCAGACTTCCCAACTGTGACTGCTTTACAGGGATGTCCCTGAGTCGTAAACAAATGTTAGCTATGCCCCTCTGAATCACTCTGAAAAGTACTAACATTAGGCAGAAAAGTGGGGAATCACACTTAATGAATAAGGTCAATAAGTGAGAGTAGACACTGCTTGCACGTCAGAAAAGGTGTAGTAATACATATGCTCCGATTCCCAAGAAAGTCTCAACAGAAATACGTTTTTAATATATTACAGGTGTATCTCACTTATATGTACCTTTCCCTGAGGCTGTTCAAATATATAAACGAAGTCACACCAAAAACAGTTTATTCAATAAAGCTTTCGGGTCTACACCCTTCATCAGTATAATTTTACAACAATAATAACACATTTAAATAGGAGAGTCAATTAAACACATGCTTCAGCCCAACCCACCCAATCAACAACCTAAAATTATTTAAAAGAGCAACCCCATAAAAAACACAAGAATTATACACACTATAAACTTGATATCACTTTAAATATAACTTAAAAAATATACATATATATATATATATATATACACACACATAGAATTTATAGTACTTCAGTAATTAGATTGAAACTAGTAATATGTCTATACCTATAAATACTTGTATATATTAACACAATACAAACATTATAGAATACTTAATGCCCAACTTCTACAGTTAACAACTTCATAATTTTTCTCTTTGCTTTTTTACTAATAAGGGTTTTAAATTCACAGCATTATTTAGACCTGGACTTATATCAGCTTGAAGCCTGATGATCCATTCCAATTCTTTTAATTCTAGGAGATTATTAATATCTCCTTTTCTTATACTAGTATTACTGTTGCCAATACCCTAAATTTAAATACGATTAATTCCTTCTTCCATAATGTGTTTACTTAAAGCATTAGTTAGTATCTTTCTCCTGATGTCTGACTTATGTTCTATTATTCTTTCTTTTAGTTTTCTAATAGTTTTGCCTACATAAAATGAAGTGCAAGTTGAGCATGTTGCTAAATACACAATTTTTTCTGCATCGCAAGATGTTAATGTGTTTATTCTAAAGGTTTGACCATCAATAGGATGTTCAAAAGAGTCCCCACCTTCAAATAAATCACTGCAACATGAACAATTATAACATTTCCTTATACCTACCTCTTTCTGAGTTATAGATCTAATTTGGAAGTCTTTATAACAAAGCTTTTGTTTTAAAGTCTCAGCACTTCTATACGCCAAGTAGGGTTTACTTCCCACTATAGATTGAATTTCAGGCATAGCTAACAGTATAGGCCAATTTTTTCTTAATATGACATTCACATTATATGTATTAAGATTATAAGTAGTTATATACCTAACAAAATCCATGCCTTTGTATACTTTATCCTTTAAAGATGCTATTCCTCCTAACAATGTAGGTTTATACTTTCCTTCTCTTTCTAATAGCTTTATTAAGTGGATAGCATAGCTCAAGAGTTCCAAGCAAGTGGTTACCCCAAAGAACTTATTGAGCAGGAGTTAAATAGAATATTATTAGAAAGAGAAGGAAAGTATAAACCTACATTGTTAGGAGGAATAGCATCTGAAAAGGATAAAGTATACAAAGGCATGGATTTTGTTAGGTATATAACTACTTATAATCTTAATACATATAATGTGAATGTCATATTAAGAAAAAATTGGCCTATACTGTTAGCTATGCCTGAAATTCAACCTATAATGGGAAGTAAACCCTACTTGGCGTATAGAAGTGCTGAGACTTTAAAACAAAAGCTTTGTTATAAAGACTTCCAAATTAGATCTATAACTCAGAAAGAGGTAGGTATAAGGAAATGTTATAATTGCTCATGTTGCAGTGATTTATTTGAAGGTGGGGACTCTTTTGAACATCCTATTGATGGTCAAACCTTTAGAATAAACACATTAACATCTTGCAATGCAGAAAAAATTGTGTATTTAGCAACATGCTCAACTTGCACTTCATTTTATGTAGGCAAAACCATTAGAAAACTAAAAGAAAGAATAATAGAACATAAGTCAGACATCAGGAGAAAGATACAAACTAATGCTTTAAGTAAACACATTATGGAAGAAGGAATTAATCATGTATTTAAATTTAGGGTATTGGCAACAGTTAATACTAGTATAAGAAAAGGAGATATTAATAATCTCCTAGAATTAAAAGAATTGGAATGGATCATCAGGCTTCAAGCTGATATAAGTCCAGGTCTAAATAATGCTGTGAATTTAAAGCCCTTATTAGTAAAAAAGCAGAGAGAAAAATTATGAAGTTGTTAACTGTAGAAGTTGGGCATTAAGTATTCTATAATGTTTGTATTGTGTTAATATATACAAGTATTTATAGGTATAGACATATTACTAGTTTAAATCTAATTATTGAAGTACTATAAATTCTACATGTGTGTGTGTGTGTGTGTATATATATATATATATATATATATATATATATATATATATATGCATATTTTTTTAAGTTATATTTAAAGTGATATCAAGTTTATAGTGTGTATAATTCTTGTGTTTTATGGGGTTGCTCTTTTAAATAATTTTAGGTTGTTGATTGGGTGGGTTGGGCTGAAGCATGTGTTTAATTGACTCTCCTATTTAAATGTGTTATTACTGTTGTAAAATTATACTGATGAAGGGTGTAGACCCAAAAGCTTTATCGAATAAACTGTTTTTGGTGTGACTTTGCTTGTGGTTTGAAATTTGGTATTACCACCCCTGTGTTTCAAGCTGTTCAAATATATACCTGAGAGTATCTGAGGCCTGGCAGAGGCAGAAACACACAGGCATATCAGCATTTCTGCTATTACACACTCTGCAAATAGCTTTGGAAGGAGTTCCACAAGCATGCCCTTATGTAGGAGTACAACACAGAAATATCACAGGATGTAGCCATGTACTGCTAGCAACCAACTGTGACAATGCCATTGTTCCAGTGCTGAAAAGACTGGTGTGGTGCACAGACAAAGAATAATAGGCTAACCTCTGGCTACCATCTGGATATGTCCACAGGTGGGAGCTACGCAGACAGACTACTTGCCTTGATAGACTAACAGGAACACAGCAAACCCTGTATGTTCAGCAAGATAAACATCACATGATAATAAATAATGCTCTTTGCAGTTCTGCACCCCTACCCAAAAGTACGACATACCTGTGTATTCAGGCAAAACCAAGGGTGTAGGTAGGCGTACTCAGTACTGAAATATGTCCAGTTGTCTTGAGCAGCCTGTGCTAATATCAACACAAACAAACCACAAACTGTTCAGAAGTGAGTAACTTAATAATTACAGTACAGCAGTTCACAAACAGTGCATGTGCCAGAGGAATACAATGCAATAACCACATTTGTATGGCAGTTAATTGTCTAATTCAAAAAGAAAGTACATACTCCCATGTATCCTGTTTGTAGCATTTGGAGGGGTGAGTAAAAGTCTACACTAAGAAGTGTGTACTGGAAGCAGCAACATTCAGGTTTGAGTACAACATGCATATCACTGGCTACAACCCTAGCTTCAGATATGATACATATACCAACCTTCTGACTGACACAACGGTGTGCAGAGCAAACAAGCATGGGCCCCACCTTGGAAAGCTGAAAGGGCTACACCTACCTAACCTAGCATTTTATAGCAGTGGGCTGCAATCACAGTGAGTACTGCAATTACCACACAGCAGGCTGCATGCAATTACTTATTGGTGGGCACCAATTGGTGCAGAGGCTGTCACATGCACATGTGCAGATACCTAGAAAAGCAGGCTGTACCTGCTGTCCACACATGCAATAATATCATTGCAGGAACAGAGAGATAGAGAGAGACAGAGACACAGACAAAATAGACAGAAACAGACAGAGAAAACCCAAAAATAAAACAACCAGAAAAAAAAAAAAAAAACAAACAAACAAAAAAATAGTAACAGAGCAGAGAAATACAAAGGTAAGGTATGTAAACTCATATGTATTTGCCGGCATGTAGTAGCTGTTCTTGTAGAGTACTCTACACACTGTGAATCATCCCATATGTGGCAGTACGTATTTATATGCATCTGCACATGTGCATAGGGCAAGGGACATACTGCAACTGATAGGGAAGGGTGGACATATATATGTTGTTGAAGGTTATGTGCATATATCTATGTAGCTTGTAGTGTGTGGCATAGAAAACAGCATGCAGTGCTGGTATATATCATGTGGTGGCTAAACGCTGTGGGACTGATTTGTCAGATCTGCTGTGTTACAGCCAGTGAGGCCTGCTAAAGCTACATGGGCTGAGGACACCAAAATGCATTCTGCACAACACTGTGCAATATTATTACATAAATGTATATCTCACCACTGTCACATAATTGATATCACCACCATGAAAGGTGGACTGTACATGTGCCTACATGTACATCTATATGTACAGCAATGGACGTTTAGATGTGTGTGTGTGTATGTATATATATATATATATATATATATATATATAGAGAGAGAGAGAGACTGGGTCATATGTGCCACAACAGGTGCATGGTGACCACGGCATGGACTGAAGACCAGTGTCGATACTGCAGTGCCATCCCTTCTTTCCAAAACACTGCACCCATTAACTACCACATAGGTGGAAATCTACCTAACACTGAAGGTGTGATAAGGGAACATGGGACACAGGTGGACAGTAGCCTCCCCTTTGGTAATCACAGTGTCACACTAGTCTTGTAATCTGTCTATGTGGTACGTGTCATCACAACAGGTGCGTCATCTAGGGAAATATAGGTCAGTGTTCCCCTCTACTTGTCACAATGCCCCATGTGGTATGTACCTCACATGACGACTACAGCAAGTGGAAAGGCCACAAACATACCTCACAAAGTAATACTGGCCTCAAACAGATGCCCTGTGCAGACTGACTCACAAAACCACAGCTAGACTGTGCTGCATACCGCCCACACAGAGGTGACCTCTGCCGGACATACAGAGGTATGTCACATCCATAGCTGTTTGACAACCACCATGTCAACATATCACAATCCCTCCAGGCTACACGCTCTAGGGCCCTAAACCTCGTCAGCTCACTAAACAGCACATGCTGGAGGGATAGGTTCCTATCTCAGAGATATGCCATATTCTGGAATAAACCACCTAGCAATAGCAAACAAGGCTCCTCATTAGCAGTTGTCATAAATACCCGATGATTGTTTGGGAGATAGGTAAATACATCCCGGGAATCACCTCTGTGGTTCTGGTTGACAGGGGCAAGTGAAATCAAATTACATGCGTGTCAAAGGCCAGGGTAGCAAATGGCTAGGCTGCTCTAGGCCCTAGGGCCAATAACGTATTACCTACCTATGACACTATGCACACACACATGTACTCAATGCAATACCTGCTATGTGAGGTTGAATGAGTGTAACGCTGAATGTGTGCAAGGTCTGTAAAGGTGTGATAGCTTAGTGTGAATTTGTATATGACATGGTAGTTTGTGTCCTAGCTGTGAGGCCAGCAAAAGATGTGTATGCTATTGCTAGGCAGACATAGTAGTATGGCATACGTTGTGACGTAGTTCCTTGTTGACTACTGCGGTGTCCCACTGTAGGCTAAAGCAATACATGTATGCTTAGTGAGTGGTACTGCTGGTGAATCCAACTACCATATGAACTGTAATATTACCTGAAGCTGTAGGCCTAAACAGCACAGTATGGTGTATGTTCACATTGTTTGGAAACACTGTCTTGTGGGTTTCTTATAGTCTGCACAGATTACATACCTCAGCCATAAGGTTTTGTAACTAGTGGCACACAGTACTGTATGGTACACAGGTAAAGCTCATCTGGGTTGGCATACATTGGTGTGTTGTATGTTTGTCTGATGTGTGTGTAATTATGCCTCTACCATGCCCGCAATCATGTGTGTGTTGCAGGGTATACGTGTGCATCTAGCAACATATATACTCTGTTACAGCAGTATGCCACCTATATCAACAACTGTGCACATATGTTAGGCAGGGGTATGGCATCAACGACTAGGGTGGTTTACTGGTACTACTGTAACTGTATTTTACCATTCATCGCAATGGATGACATCTTTCTTCGTGCATTAGCGTGATATATACCCCTGTGGCGAGGTTGTGCATTGTGTCACAAACAGTGTGCCGGGAACTGTTGTATAGTGGTTTGATATATAGTGTGTGCCAGGCACTTAGTCAGTCAGTTGTGGCCTGAGCACCAATATGTGGTATTGGAAAAAGAAAACAAAGTGATAGTAACAAATAACGCCAAGTCGATGACAGGAGAAATCTTTTTACTTGTTAGCGCTTTCATGCACGCCAATGCATGCACTTCTTCAGACAAGTTTATACAGAAAAACACACGGATATATATACATGCTGAAGATACAGCTGTGATTGAACAATTAGATAATTAATCATTAAGAACAGCTCAAATTAATTACTCTATTCTAATATACTACAAAAAATTCATTGTGTGAATTCATTCGTCTACTATTCTTATTGACATTCACCATGAGTCCATACCCATTAAAAAAACTTTTTAAGGTTGATTTTCTAATTCAAACCAATGAATTTTTAAAACAGCTTTACTTTGCAAGCTAAAAGCAGAAATATATATGTATAGGGAAAATATATTTATGTTAAAAACATCCCTATTGAAACCATCCCAAGATAATTATTAAAAAATATATTCTCTTAGCTATATATTAATACAATAATAAACTTAAATCAAAGGAAAAATTTTTTGTTATTATTAGAAGACTTTTGAATAAATTTATAATAAATATTTTATCTATCAAGAGCTCTCAATTTTAGTAAACATTTAATCGAGCACATATCATTTATCCCAGAATATTAATAATTTAATGGGTGCATTGGCGTGCATGAAAGCGCTAACAAGTAAAAAGATTTCTCCTGTCATCGACTTGGCGTTATTTGTTACTATCACTTTGTTTTCTTTTTCCAAATATGTGGTATTGAACGTGTGTATCCTCTGACAAACGGATGCTATATATGGCAGTTAAGTGATATCTGTAGTTAAGGGTGTAGAGTGTGCCACAGGACTCGCTCACACATATTGTTCATTTCTCTTTCAGGCTGATGGCCACCAATGTAATCCCTGTTACACAGCAGCGGAGGAACAGGAAATCCACCACCGCCTGGTGCAGCACTACTACCTGCTGTTTTCCAGAAGCAGCCAGCACCAGCATGAGCAGACTGCACTGTGGCAAGATCTTGTTCGTCAGGTAAATGACATAGGCATGCATAACCGGACATATGAGCAGGTACGCCATCACTGCAGTGATTTAATTAGACATGTCCGCTGGCGTGCATCTGATATCCATAGACAACAGCTTGCCACAGGTGTTGGGGTGGCCATTCATCCCCCCCTCACCAGAGTGGAGGAGCTGCTCCTAAGCGTGGTGGCTCCTGGCCAACAACAGCAACTGCCACAGACATGTGTCATCATGGAGGCCGGAGCCACACAGCATGTTGACATGGAACGTGCAGGTAACATGCCCTATCTGTAGACTACAGTTACCTGTATTGTTAGATTATGCAATGTGAGATGTGTACTGCGTGTTTAGCAGTTGTGCTGCCTAGTGTTGTGCAATACTGATATTTGGAATATTATCTGTACACCTGTGACTGTCGACTGTTGTTCTACTGTAGTTTAGCAAACCCACAGTAGCAATGCCAAAGTTGTGGCCACTGATGAACTGTCTCATATTCTTGTAGGTCCCTCTGGTGTGACAGCAGGGCAGACTATCCATGCTGGTGAGTGTTATAACTTCAATATTGGTAATGAAATGTGCATGTCATAGGTGAGGTGTAGGCCATTGTACACGTAACACACCTACGCATAATGCATGCTGTGCATGTTTGCTGTAAGACGTTGCACATCTCAGTAATGTCAGTAGCTGCCTCAATCACATGCAATACACAGAGCATCAAACACACTTGTGGCAACACCGTACTGCACATTGGATAGGCATAGTTGATACAGCTGTACACAACATAAGACGTTTCTCATACGCAGTACACCTCAACATGCTACACATGGCGTAACCACACACTCGCTGTAAGGTCACACTTTACTAACCCACGTCATCCACACAGCACACATGATATACCTGAGGGGTAGAGGCCTATCATGGGGCTGTGCAATACTCTTCAACACAACACAGTCATGTTAGGCAATGCTCCATATTGGGCACCTCACACACCCATGTACAAAGTGGCTGTGTAATTGTGAACGTAGCCACGGCACTGCAGTTCAGGTACAGCATGCTAGGCGGTGGTCTGTCGCACATTAGTAGCCTTAAGTGACCACATGATGATGATGGCTCATGGTACTACACCCCATCCAGTTACAGTGACCACTGTACTACACATAGCAGTCATTGCTTTGCACCTCAATGTTGTGTGTGCAAACATATGCACCTATACACAATATGCATAGCATGTTGTGTGCGCACAAACATATGCAACTATACACAATATGCATAGCAGTCACCATCTGTACAAAGTAACATATATGTCCTGGAATGCTATTGCGTGTATAGGCCACATGACACACATTGGGTATGTGTGGTGTTTAATGTTGCAGTCGTGTAGCATGCCATGTCATGGCTGGTACAGACATATCTACAATATGTCCCACACTCACCATAACCACTGTACAATGGCCATGTCGAGCATTGGTATTCCATCACGTATACATGCACCACTCATCCCGTGTGTGTACATAGCATGCATGTGCTACACCTGTGCCCACTATTATCTGCTACAGACACAGACACTGTAATCAGACATGGAAATTATGTGACACAGATAACACATGCAGCCATGGTATGTATACCTGTGAGTGATGGTGCACAGGACATTGCAGAGCTGATAATACTTGCACAGCAATGTTGTGTCCTTGTACACATTGTGTTCCAGGGTGTAGCCAATCACTGAACAACTACACACATGCATCAAAGCCATGTATACTGTCATTAACTAGGGCTGTCTACACTCGCACTGCATGGTCTTGAGTAACACATTCGGCATGCTGACACGTGTGAGGTGACTGTTTGCCTTGTGATACTGTCAGCCACCTCCAACCACTACTGAGTATGTGTTGGATTGCTGGTGTGTGTGTGCATCTGCTGTACTGAGGAGTGTATTTGTGTGCATGTGTTCATGTGTGCATGCATGATAACATCATGTACAGATTGTAAAGTGTGTTTCCTGCCTTCCTCTCACAGGTGCTGAGGATGGGTTGGCTGAATGCAGCAGGGAACCTGAAGTCACTGCCACAAATAGTGGAGATGATGATACATGTATTGTGGCACAGGCAGGTTTGACAGGGTCTGTCGTTGGTCCATCAATCGACAGTACACAGCTTTCCACCCTATCTATGCGCACACTCATACTGCCAATACATCCCTCATCACCAATGGCCTTAGCCGAGGGACAGCATACAGTTGGCATTGACCAGGATAGTGTGGTATCCATGGCACATGCATCCCCTCACAGCAGCCATACCCGGATTCCTGGAATGCTACCACATAAGCGGATGTCCAGGAGTTCTCGTGGGAGCACCGCTGGTCGTAATGCCCCTGGCAGACGTGCCCCCACAGGTCTTACAACCTCAAGTATGTTCTGGGCTGTAATGCAGGCACAGGCACGTATGGAATGGTACACCAGACAGGGAATAAGGGCGCAGAGGGCCCATTACACCGCTATCAATGACTGTATCTGTGACCTTGCCGGTGCCATCCGTAATTACACTGAGGTCATTGACAGACGTTGAGGGGATACATTAGATGCCCTCCAGAATGTGTTTTCCATGAGCCAGGGCCATGTGCGACAGTCGAGACGTTGACGCGGACGTATGCCAGCAACATCAATGGCTGACAGTCGTCGCAGATGGCCCACAGATCACAGTCACTCCAGTAGTGGCAGTACCAGCCCCAGCAATGCTGGGGCTGGCCTGTCGATTGACAGTCCTAGTAGACCACGTGCACATGGCTCTGGCCAGTCCCAGCAGGGACATGGGTCCAGTCGACATACCTCTGCCTCTGATGACAGTACCCAGTCAGGCTTGGTACCCGATACTGTCCGTAGCACCCCTGCCAGGCACAGGTACCGTGTCCAGAGACAATGATCTGTACAACCTGGCAGGTACAGTCTGTGGCTGTCCCACAAACTCCTGTATATGGCAACCACATGGTGGAGCTGTGTGCATGCAGAGACACACAAAGCAAACACCTAGGGCTCACACATACACATTACATCAACATTGGCACATGCTGTACTGTTGTCCCTCACACACATCGATTGGATGGGTCAATGTCGGGCTCTGGCAAACCAACAACACACTCTGTGCATATGATGAAACCTGTGCCACCTCCTGTCATCTGTAACATTGATACAGGAACAGGCTAACATGGTGGTGATGCACAGGGTGACATTATAGCAGTGTAGCAATTTTAGCATGTTGTCAATAGGAAAGTGTAATGATATCCTTGTAGGTATATCTAAGCAGGCATGATGCATCAAAGCTATGATTGCCAATGTAGTATTGTCTACACCAGTGTTAAGTCTGAGTATGTATTGTTCACCCATGTGCCACTTGGCTGAAGTGTATAGTGTTGCCAGCATGTGTTAGTGAGTGGACAGTACATGTGTGATGTGTGCAGTACAGATTAGCAGGTGTACATCTGAGAACATGGTGGGGGCGCACTGTCTGCATGTACGTGCATAGTGGACACATGGGATGTGTGACATACCCTGTATTACACAGTGTTAATATCTCATAGTATCTCTCGGTGGCCAGTATGCATTCTACTACAGATACGTTCTAAAATGGGTACACGTGTGTATGACATGGTTTGACACTATGCTGTGGGTGATACTGTTACTATCTGTCAATGTTTTGCATTCTGTTAGTATACACAACCTCAACAGCCTGACTATAACCAATCATTAGATGATGTCCTGACAACTGACACACAGATGTAGGGAACTCAGTAACAGTTGGATCCTTCCGGTACTATACTATAACAGTAACCAGTGGTATTGACTGCCATCCGTTCCTGGGACCACACCTGTTTGGCATATAGCCCTCTTAGGTACATGCAGACACACTAGGGATATGTCCATCCACATCTGGAAATGCATGCATTGGCCTACAATTCATTCTCTGGATGGGACACATATCCTACACAAGGGTATCACACAGACAGATACCTGTTGTCCAACACATGCTGTATAGCTCTAAGCCAACTATAGCATAGTCATCCACATTTACTATACATATTATCCCGACAATACCACACAGGTGGTAGCCCCCAACATGTATGTCGGTTACCAATGTGTACATACAGCCAAGTGTTATGTCATCTGTCCTTTGGTATCCACATATCCAAAGGTATTGTGGAGTCCATCGGTGTATCACATAAGAAATTAGGGGCCTGTATGCATATCCACAAGGCCCTTTATGCATATCCACAAGGCTGCTGTACACCTATGATGACTGTCCATTATTGCCAGACTTTGTTGTGTAAAACATGTCTGACATATACCCCAGGCATGTACCCTCACTCACACTAGTCTTTAGTAACTGTCATGGGTGTGTGTGACACAGATGACCTTGGCGACAGATCACTACAGTGGCCGGCCTTGTCACATACATACATATGTGACTTACGATCTGAGAAGCAGCGGCACAATCTGTCAAAGGTAACAAATGTAGTATGCAGGCTTCACACCTGTGTACTAATTGAGGTCACATGTACATATATTTATTTGACACACAGATACCTGATGCGTGCAATGCACATACGGTTTTATTCCTGATATGTCATACCATAGTAAAAGCAAAACCCACGCCACATTGACCAACACTGTCACACACACACACACACACACACACACACACACACACACACACACACACACACACACACACACACACACACAGCAATTGCAGGATTCAAACCCTACCTATGTTATGCCACTAGAAACATATGCATTAACACGACGCGCTATATGCTTTACTGGGGTTTTCATTTCCACTGCTATATTTGTAGGATGCTGACATCATCAGACTTGCCAAAGAGGAATACACCTCTTTTAAGGTGTTTCCCTAGTCTCCAAAAAGGGCATTGCTCTCAAAGGAAGTCACAGACACATACACACCCCTACACACACTCAGCAATTGCAGGATTCAAACCCCTACCTAACTATGTTATGATACTAGAGAGATACGCATTAACACAACGTGCTATATGCTTTACTGGGAGTTTTCATTTCCACTGCTGTATTTGTGGGATGCTGACATCATCAGACTTTCCAAAGAGGAATGTACCTCTTTTAATGTGTTTTCCCAGTCTCCAAAAAGGGCACTCCTCTCAAAGCGAATCACACACAGAGTCAGCAATTGCAGGATCCGAACCCCTACCTATGTTATGATACTAGAGAGATACGCATTAACACTACGCGCTATATGCTTTACTGGGCGGTTTCTTTTCTCCTGCTATGTTTGTAGGATGCTGACATCATCAGACTGGACATGGTAATGTGTGTACACTTTGTTTTATGCAATCCCAGGAATGAACCATGTGGGTCAGCAGATGTTAACAGCTTGAACAGGACCCCACAATTCTTAGCTTGTGTGATCTCTCTGTGGACAAATTACCATTCCTTCAAATGACAATACATATTTATGCACAGATTATTGATTTTGTGGATACGACATGTGTCTGGGATGTTGATAAAGGGCTATTCAAAGTCTATGTGGGACGTGTGTAGCTCCGTTCAGTGATGTATGTCCTGGGTGACTGCCTTGCAAACAGTCTAGCAGGTTTGGGAACCATGAACATACTACAGTTGGTAGGGTTGTGTGTTTGTCGGCTTCCTATAGCTCTGTTTATGACTTCAATCATGGACTCCATGGCCTTGCAGATCAAACTTCATAGGCTTATTGGACTATACTTCCCATGGTCTGTTGTGCACCAACACTTGTGGGGAGTGTCATATGTTGCTGTAACACATTCAACGGTTTCAGATCCTGTAGAGAGGGTGAGGCTCAACAGACTGTTCAGGTGTAGGGTCTGCTTGTTCTGTAGTTCACTCATGACACATATAGGGAAACAATGTAATCCAACTGATGCCATGCTTTTGGCTTTGGGGGGAGCTGTTTACCTATTGTACATGTGATATATCCTGGTATGATGATAGGGCCTTTTGTCAGTGGGAGGTGGGTATGTATATATGGGCCTGTCTGACAAGATGTCGGCATTGTCAGTCAGGTACAGTTGGCCCTGACTCAGGACATATATGAGTATACATTGCTATTTATGACATAGCTGAAGGAGGTGTCATGGTTCAGTCTGGACTCCTTTGCAGATAATCTTTCCAAAACACCAACAAACCTGAGCACTAAACCCCTGTTATACTCTTTTACACACTTAACACCCTACTGATCCTTTGTGATCAGTCAACAGAGTATGTCATCATAATATCCTGGCATGTCCAAAGGTCGGTTTCATGTGTACTCGCCAGTCCAGCTGGTGAATATTGGCATTTTGACACAATGTTACAACTGCCTTATATACACAGACAACCCTCTCCTCCTCCCAACAAACCCAGATATATGTGAGAGATGCAACTATATAGACATACAGGAGGCTGTGCTCTCTCGACCCATGACTGGCACAGTCTATCAGGTGGTGAAGGTAACCACGCACACCACAAATCCAGTCTCACACAGACCTATAGCGACAGCAATCAAACTACATTACCACACAAAAAAATACTCTGAGGCTCTAAATAAACTCTGCCTAAGCAGCAGAGACCTCCAAAGCAGACACACAAACAACTGCTACCCCACAACAATACCCGCATATCACATAGTTCTCAAAGTCAGTGTGCCACACAGTCACTGCCCTTAGGGATACACAACGCACCTAATACACTTGTAATAGGCGACACATTGTCAGACACACTGACGTCCCGCTCACCAGGCTGAACAAGGAGATGGTCAATTTGAGCTGTCTGTCGGGTGCCAGGATCCACCACATAACACATGAACCCAGGTCACTCCAAAGCAAGTACAGAAATGGCTCCATCACTGTCCATGCTAGTGCGAATAACCTCTGACGTTCCTCCCTGGACTACATGACAAGAGACAGAGGAGCTCTCTGATCATGTAGCCCAGGCCAGTATGACCCTGACCTTGTGTAGCATCTTACCCTCACCAAGACTGATGTCACAGTATACAAACTGATCACTTTTAAAAGTTGGCTAACATATTGGTGTCATTCAAAGGGGATCCAGTGTCTGTCAGCCTGGGATGACATGCTCGGCATGCCACGTAGCTTCGCTATGGACAGCTTGCACCTGTCATCCCTGGACTTTCGAATATTGGCTATGGCTCTTGCCACCCCCATAGTGCCTTTTTTAAGCGAGGCTTAAAAGACAAACCCACCTCCATAGACGTTACAAGGTAAAAGAAACTAAGGGTAATGCTGCTCAACACCAGATGTCTTACCCTCAAATTGCACACACTCAGGACTCTCCTCAGTATGGAGAATGTCGATATCTGTGCAGTAACAGACACCTGGTTCAGACTCCTGAAAGCACATCAGCACTACCAGGTTATACTTCATACCATGCTTTTTGGCCACAAGACTCGGACCGGCCAACAAAAATAGGGGGAGTATCCATATACATCACAGATACACATACCTCCAGGTTAGTAGCACTGCACGAAGCATCAGAGACCATACATGTGCAACTAACAGTGGGCAAAACTGCCTTTCAGTTTGTAGCCTGCTACAGACCACCCTCCCAAACTCAGAAACCCCACTCGGCTTTCCTGGGAACACTGGAGAATATGAAGGTCTCCCCAAACATCACTATATTGGGTGACTTCAAATACCCAAACATTGACTGGGAATATTACTCAAGCCCCAACACCCTCGCCCAACAGTTGTTATTTCTAAACCCAAATGCTATGGCACAACAGGTCACCACACCCACAAGAGGGGAAAACATACTGGACCTGATCATCACCAACATGTTCCACACCAGAGGTATACCTCTCATTGGTAAGGTCAGACCATACATTTGTCTCACTGGACATCCATATCCCATCCCAGGTAATCTCGGTGAAGAACTTCTCAAAAGCAAACGTCACACTTCTCTAAACCAAGGTGGTATCCTTCAAAGACCCTGGGACAGTGGTAAATATGGATCAGACCGCTGAATCCTTTACAAACGCATTCTATGGACACCTACTGGAATGCATGGATCATGCTATCCCAAATAACAAGACGACTCACTCCTCCAAAGGCAGGGGACCTGTCTGGTGGACCCCGGCCATTAATAAGCTATACAATGAAAGGAGGAGGCTACTACATGATAGAGCACAATCCGAAAAAGGGAAGGCATCTCTGATCAGTACTAGCAAAAAGCTACGATCACTCATGAATTCATCTAAGGACCGCTTCTAACGGAAAATTGCACCAGACACTTAGGACAATCTCAAGGCCTTCTTTAGTTATGTCAGGAACCTGGGTGGAAACTCACAGATATGCTGTGAGTTACTGCATACTGACTAAACATATCCTGAACCCACAGACATTGCAGACATCCTCGCAAACAGGTTCAGTGCAAATGCCCCGCCCATCCCCTCTAAAGAGCAACTGTCCATCCCAAAAGAGTGTAGCCTCCCTGACATCACAAATGAACAGGTGAGTGCTGCCCTCTCCAAAGCAGACAACACAGCATCAATGGGACCCGACGGTGTCCCGGCCTGCGTCTTACACGAGCTTCATGACGAATATAACCCTCACATTAAGTCACTGTTCAATATCATATTTACTACAGTATATGTACCCAAGGAATGGCGTACAGCAACAGTGGTCCCGCTCCACAGAGGTGGTGCCACAACAGACCCCGGACAATATCGCCCTATAAGCCTAACTAGCCTGTTCTGCAAAGCTATGGAACGTATTGTCATGGAACTCATACACATAGACAATGGGAACCTACAGACACTGGATCCTACACATTTCGGCTTTGTTGTGGACAGATCTTGCCTCTTGAACCTGTTCGACTTCTTTAAACAGTTACCAGGTCCATAGACGTAGGGAAGGTTGTCCACACAGCCTACCTGGACCTCGCTAAACCTTCAACACAATACCCCACTCGGCCATTATACATAGGCTCACCAGCTTTGATATCGACACATATGTCACAAGATGGATTGCTAACTGGATCAGGGATAGCACCCACATGGTCAGTATTGCAGATGTCGTGTCGGACTATACACCAGTTACACGTGGCATCCCACAAGGCTCAGTCCTGGGACCTCTCGTTCAGTATATATTTCTCTGACATACAGGCTAACAAAGGAGGAATATGGCTGACCATGTTCGCAGATGACTGCAAACTGGGTGCCATAATCAACTCTCCATCTGGCACAAGCATCCTCAAACAGTGTCTCACAGAGATGGATGACAGGTGCCACAGCCATGGCCTACAGCTAAATGCCATTAGATGCGTAGTCATCCTCTTTGGGAATAACAACATGCCCACACATTACCACATAGGTGGTAATCCATTACGTACAGTAGGAGTTGTTAGGGATTTGGGGACACAAGTTGCTGGTACTTTCGCCTTTGACAATCACGTTGCCAAAGTGGTTAGACAGACCTTTTATATAGCCCACCTTATCCCATAAGGTTTCACATCTAGATCAAGTGAGGTCATTGTGCCACTATACTCATCAACACCATACTTGGATACAATGCCCCATTTGGGATGTACCTTACCCGACACCTGCAGCAACTGTAATGGCCACAAAAGTACCTCAACAAGTAGATCTAGGGACTAACACAGATGCCCTGCACAGTTTGGATAGAGTAACTCCAGCTCTACTCAGTCGCTTACCGCCTACTCGGATGCAATCTGTGCCTGTTGTTTAAAGCCATGTCCAACACAGAATTAATGGACATGCTCCACCTCAGGATATACGAATCCCTTGGAGCTACACACTCCAGGGACGTAAACCTCAGCACAGATGTTAATAGGACATGCTGGAAGGACAGATTCTTATCCCAGAGGCTCCACTCACTCTGGAATGAAATCCCAGTCCCGCATAGGCAGAGCCCCCCACTGACCACCTACAGGAGACATCTTGACAAGTGGATGGGTGATCGTATGTTTACCCCTGGGATATCTTCTGGGTCCATGCTAGACAGAGGCACAACAGACTAAATGTAAATGGGCTATCTTGTGTGACCTACTATTCACAGGCACAGAGTACTAATCTAACAGGGTTGCGAAAGCCAAACACACTCTGGCTAGGCTTATACATGGCCTAGGGAAGATAGCCTAGCATCAACCTCTGAACCTATGATAATGTTCGGGATGCACATTGTTTATTGATGATACTGATTGCAGGTTTTTTATCTTCTTTGCTTTCCCACTTCCTATGAACAACCTAAGTATCTGCAGAACATATTTGATTATGACAGGGTTCCACTATATTATATATGTGTCTGTTGTCATATAACTGTGTGCACAGGACAGATTGCTGAATAGTGAGAGGTTCCTGGGTTAACACATGCAACTGCCGGATATGTGTGGCCCACTGCTGTACTCAGACATGGCCTAAGTGTGTGAGCATGCCCAGTTCGGCCTTACAGTGTTTTGTTGCCTGACATTTGTCTCATTTATTCAAGTTGTGAGCATGCCCAGTGTGACCTTTCAGTATGGTGCTGTCTGAGGTCCACTACATTTGTTGATGTGTGTGAACATGACCAATATTAACATTTATACTATATGTGTGTTGAAAGTCAGATTCTATTCTTACTGCAGGGCTCACCTTTGTGTCATAACTCCACTGGGATTATGCTGCGCCTGCAGGGTTTCCATGAGATAGTTTGCATAGACTTAACATTTCTTCATACAGGCTGACCACTGAAATACTGTCATGGTTTAGTGGTTCAGTACTATGATTATAGTGCACAGTATCCTGGGTTTGAGGCCTGTCACTGATTTATATTTTCATACTTAGCAGACCAGACTGCTTAAGGGCCAGTAGAGCAAATATGAGCATGTTGGCTTTTGTTCAGCTATGCCCAACTTAGACCAAGCTTGTCCAACATTGCTCAAAGTTAACCAACATTGCTGAACATTGCCCAATATTGCTCAACAATGACCACAGTTGTGCTAGTTGGTGTGCGCAATTTTGTTTACATATACTAAATGGTGGTAAAAGCTGTTTAACACTGCTTTATATTGCTTAACACATGGCAATCATGCCTCAGGAGGTGCTGCAGAGCTGCCTATGTCAGATGCACATACTACACTCCCTATACATGTTTGAAAACAGGTAGTGTCAAGTTAGGCATCTCTTTTACTATATGTGCAAGTCAGAGAGAGGTATCATTGCCAGGGTTCCTACTGAGCCAGTGTATGTGCTATGCGTTGCCTCTTTGCCAAGACGAAAGCATACTGGGCACACCACCTTCTGCCTATTGGGGCAGGCTCAGGTTGTTCCTCCTCCGAGTCACGCTCTGCCTGTGATGGTCTTGGCAATGGTGGGGGGCTGTTTGGCCCAGGTCTATGCTGGTCCTGCTGCAGCTGTTTTCGTAGGATCATATTATGTAGCATAGCACATACCATGACAATTTGGGTACATGTAGTTGGTGAGTACTGCAAGGCTCCACCAAATGTGTCCAGGCACTGGAACCATGACTTGAGCAGCCCAAACACACGCTTTACATTTTGTGTTTGTGCGTGTGCCTCATTATGGCATTCCTTTTCAGGTGTGTGTGCGTTTCTGATGGGTGTCATCAGCCACGGCTCCAGTGCATAGCCAGCATCCCCACTAGGTGACCATGAGGGGTGTCCCCATTGGCAAATGTCCAGTACAGCTGTGTCAGATGCCAGATATGGGAATCATGGTAGCTTCCAGGGCAGCCAGCACATACATTCAGTACTATGCCCTGGGCATCACACACAACCTGGCAGTTGATGGAGGGGAAGCCCTTGCAGTTAAAGTAGACCCTATCCCACTCACCAGCTGGTGATTTGATGCGTATGTGCATGCAGTCTATTGCACCCACTACCTCAGGGTATTCCGCTATTTGCTGGAAGAGATGCATATTGCTGGCCAATACCTCGTGGGAATTTGGGAAATATACATGATCACCGACATGTGCTGACATGGCATCCAGGAACTGGTGCAGTACCCTGGATGCTGATGCCTGTGATACCCCATCATATCACCAGTTGGTCTCTGGAAGGTACATGTTGCTAATATTCTTAGGCCAACACATACCTTGGTTTCCACTGGGATGGGTTCCCCTCTGTTGGTTCTGTGTGTGAGGCGTGGCCTGCACAGCTCAAAGGTTTGCTGCATGAGGTCTCTGTCCACTCTATAGCGCTCCACTAACTCCAGCTCATGTAGCCCCTGATAGGTTACCCTGGGCCTGTACACTCTTCTCAGTCTCCTCACTGTGGGTTGTCCAGCAGCATTCGCATTGTCACCACCCTCAGCATGTTGCATATGTCACCTTATAACAGCAATGGCAGCCCCTAACATTTCTTTGTCTCAGTAAAGCTTTTTCAGTTTTCACTTATATTAGCTTACTGCAGTGTTGCAGTGTCTCAGAGAAACATAGTGGAATGTTGTTTGCAGAGTTTTAAGTGCTGTGCTGAGCTGGGCTAGTGTACTGCCTTGTGTAATTGCCTGATTCTGATTGTTTTCACCTGCTAGCTCTACTAGTACTCCCTGGTTAACTTCCTACTATTTGTTGTGCTTCCTTTTCCCTTTCGGATCCTCAGGGGGGCAGCGCCGCGCACACAAGCGCAAACACGCTCACACCAGCTCACACGTGCGCACGCATGCTTACACAGACTAAAACTTGCTTATTCTTGCTAAAACGTGTGCACACCAGCGCAAACGTGCTTACACGACTTTAAACAACCTTAGACATGCTTACTCCGGCTTAAACGCGCGCACACAGTCTTACTTGGATATACAGGCACGCACCCACTAGCAAACACGTTGCAAGCACTTCTACAAGAAACCTTAGTGTTATCCACGGCATACACCTTAGATTTCTTGACTTTAGCTAGGGTACCTGTTGACGCACCTCTTTCCAGTGATGAGTAACTGACAGCAAACACATGCCACTCTGCTCCAATGAGCTTCACTTCTTTCATACATACCCCCCTCGTGATGTCACCTATCTTCTACTCGGATACTCCCCTTATCCTACTCCTACACTCCACTGACTATGCTCATTTGCTATGTAAACTTGGGATTCACTATCCTTACCCTCATTTGCATAGGATTGCCTACTAATGCTTGGTTACATCTCTTAGACTGAGCTTCCCCACTTAGCAACCTCCACTCGGAAGCCATGTTGTCTTCGGCCTGCCATTCCCTTGCATTGTAAATTAGAAATTACAATAAAATCCACATTTGTGAATTTTAATTACTGGTTTTCTGATTTTTAGAGTGCCGCGCGTTTGCACGGCGCTGCGCTTAAACATAGGCAATCGGGATAAAAAAAATTACTTTTATTTTTATTTTGCATCGGTGAACATTGCCAGTAGCCGTATATATTTGGCCATTGGCATGCTTCCTCAACTGGATGCAACCTTTATTTGGTGCTGACATGGCTCCGTTTTGCTATTTGCAGAACCGTACTCAGTTGTCAACTGAGTACATTTCAGCAAACAACACTACTCTTACTCAGACAGGTTCGGGTTTCCTGGATCGCAAATTTACCTCATTTGCATAGCTTTCGCCTGCAACTGAGGTAATTTGCATATCCAAGCCCTGTCCGTGTAAGACAGGTTTTAGGAGCTCTGTTGCACGCCCCTACCGGCTGTTCCTGGATCGCTCGGCGGCCATGTTGGCTGCATGGAGTCTTACTCTACTCTTAAGACTCCGTGCAAGCCTTCGTGAATCCGGCCCTCGGTGTTGTAGAATATTTTGAGACAGTTCAGGATAAAATATAAATCAAGACAAAACAAAGGCTACAGCAGTAAACTACATATCCATACATTAATTTGTTCAGCAATACACATTTGTGGGAACATAAGATTAAGTACTTTAGTGTATGGATTAAAAAAAAGATTCTACTACGGTAGCTAAGAATGTGTGGGCAGAGAGTAAAAATAACACAAAAACTAAGAAACTAGAAGCTCTTGTGGATAGTAAGATACAAGTAGTGAAAATGTTTCTAGTCCATTCTGGTTTATATACAGGCCAGTAGTATTTTTATCAGTTATAGAAGCTGTGGGCCATAATTAAAAAACAGACGTGAGATTTATTTGGGAGGAGAGGAGGACAAGAGTTAAGTGGGATACACTGATTCTCCCCACAGAACAAGCCAGTTTAGAATTACCTGATTTGAAGGGATATTTTAGAGCTACACAAATAATATAAGCAGAATGTTACAAGTCAAAGTTGAAAGGGAAGAAGATGAAATGGGGGGAGGGCAAGAAGCAAGGAGAAAGTACGATTTTGGATGCACGTCCTTAAGGAGAAGCACGTCCTTAAGGAGAACAATCGTAAATACTACTACATTCATAAAGTAGCAGAAAGTATTCTAAGAACCAAACCAAGACAAGAACAGACAAAAGAGATATTATAAATAGGGATGACTGTAAGAAGGGTATAGAAAGTAGGTAAGAAGGAGCAGGAATTTAGTAGGTGAAATTAGCAAAGGAACCAAGGTTTGGAGAAAAAAGAACTAAAGAGGGAAAGGTAACACAATGGGATGAGGCTAAGCAGAAGTTTGGACTGCAGTTTAGAGACTGCCTTCCCTACCAGGGATTGACAAGAGTACAAACAGAAAGGAAGAGGGGATTTTTTAAATGAAAGACCAACTTTGGTAGTGCTTTAGTTGAGTCTAGAAAAGAAGTTGCTGTTAAAAAAGATATAATTAATAGGGCTTGTAAAATACTGCACGTTTTACTTTTATTTAAGTTGGTCTTTGGAATATGTACACTTACCACAACACACCATTTGCAGACACAGCCTGGGCGAATACATTCACAAAAAAAAGAAAGAATTAATTTACAAACATTGAGTAATCACAGTAGGTACAAAGTCCAAAAGACAACTGAAACAATGGGCAATTATTACCAGAGATAAAAAAAAAATGTGAATTTGGTAGTAAATATGGGAGATAAGCAGCATTTAAGAATACAGGGAGGAAACTGAAGTGATGCAGGTGAGGGAGAATTTAGGTGATGTGGCTAGCCGAAAAGTACTTGCAAGTCAGAATTTTTGACAGAGGTGCCTTTTGAGCTGTGCTCTGAAAACGGAGAGAGATTTCTTTCAGGTGAGGAAAGAGAGATTGCCAGAGTTTGGCATGATAACTATGAGAGTCAATATGCTGAGATTAGAAAATATGGGAAGAGAAAACAGAAAGGCACTATAACTATATAAAGGAACAATGTAAATACATTTGTAAGGCTCCCAAGTATGTAACAATGACCAAAAGGCTTAAGGTTTTTGCTTGGAAGTGACTGTATAGGTATTTTATACCCTGACAAGACTTCAGACATTTTTCCACAAGTAGACAGCAAATGCTGTAGGTGTGATCCGTTCACAGGTAATTACTAAGCTATCAAGTCTGCAGACTATTATAAGCCTGACCAGCAACCAGAAGTCAGAATTATACCCAGTACCCTTGCATCTGTGAAGTAAAGATCTTAACCATTACGCTAATTCACCCCACTTGAGAAACAGACATGTAATTGGGAACTTTTTTTGGGGGGGATGCAACAAGTTGCCAGTTTTTAAAAAAATACCTACAGAATACCTTGTCAGAAATTTTGGGGGAGCAAATTATTCTACTTAAGAAAACGATTTTTCTGAGTTGGGATACAAGATCTGAATTGCCCAGACACAGTAAGGCTATACTAAGTTTAATGCCACTGGCTAACAAAATTTACTAGAAAATCAAAATCTAAATTAACTAAAGAATTGACTACTGTAAAAGTGATAAAAGAACATCTTTAGAAAAGAGAAGGAGCAAATTGCATAGAAATAAATATAATGTGTGGGAACAATACATGCAGAATAGTGATCAGCAGGAGTGGAATTCACGGGAAGGCGGGAACTGAGCACTTTATGTAATGCTAGAGTAAACAAAAACTCAAAATGTACACTGCATATGGTTTGTTTTCTTTTCTGTTACACTGTATGTACCTCTTTCCCTTTTTAATGCCATGTTTGATGAAGCTGTCTAAAAAGATTAGTCCCAGGTATTTTTTTCCAGCTTTTTCTTTACTTCAGTTATATACTAACATAAATGGAAGAGTTAAAATAAGGCAATAATTCTCTTGATCTTGTGTGTCCAGTCTGGTGTCTTCTCTCCTTTAAAGTAATGACTGCAGTTGTTTCACATTTTTGTGTGTGTGACAACATTCATAGTAGCCTTCATATGGTATCTCACGAGTGTCCTGTATTGAATCCATAAAGTAAGGCTCAAGTACTATGTTGCATGCTGTAATATTGACATACCAGAAATGTTTAACTGTCTACTACATGCTGAAATGAGTCTGCTATGTCCTTGTAAACAGTCATAACAAGATGTTAATATCTGAATATTGCATGTTGAATTGTAGACATAGATGTAAATGAAATCCTCACTTGTACTGTACAGTGGAGCTTTTCTCCCCGGGCCTCCTCTGAAAAGGGACCTGTGTCCAGTCAGACTTTTCTGGTTAACAAATGTAAAATAAAATAAAATAAAAAATAAAATAAGATATGTCTGCATGCTTGAGTAGCCAACTTCACTTTAGCACTTCTGCTACATTTCTATTGAAAGCCATCACATATTCTGTACAGTACACATTTTACATCCTGCAAAAATTAAAACACTTTTACACAGCCTTTAACGTAAAAATTCACATTTATGAGAAAGTTGTATACTTATAACACAATGATAGAACTTCACTACCCATATCTATTCACCTCAACAGAAAGGGATAGCTGCCTCGAGCAACTAGTAAACTCGGCACTTTTAAGGCTTGCCCAGGCTCCAACTAATTTTGCAGCTCCCATAATACTCTCTACTCCATGCAACTCAAGGTCTCAGAAGTGTCCCAACAGTGAGCACAGTAGCAAGCAGCCCTTAAGCACATTCATACGACTCTCGACTAAGAACACTAAATGTTTCTCTGTGCATCGCTTCAACATCTCTCCTCTATCCCCATAGGTCTGCTCCGGCCATGGACAGAGGAAGACAGCTGGGTATTCTGCCCACTTCAAATAGCCTGACAGTCCCAGTTCATCTAGGGCAGTATCATGACAAAACACCTCTGAGATATAAACCTGAAGGTACACTTAGACAAAGAGATCAAATCTCATTTACAGTGCCTTGTGAAACTATGCAGAGAAGTCACAGATACAACTGTCATCTACTGAAACATTACTGAAGAAAGCCTGAGAAACAGCCACTGCTCCAATATAGTGCCCTTTTGGTTTGTTGGGCAAACCTTTCTTGTTTGCATAATACACAATGCATTCAGCACACTACCTAGAAAGGGTGACGGATACTTTTCTTACCGATCTGTTAGATCCGAACATTCATCCTTCCACAGCCCCATTCTCCCCCATATAAAGAGAGGGTCAACTATGCTAATATTGACAGCTTATTCGAAACGAAAGTGTTAACAATGGACATCCAAATCAATGCAGTAAGTACTCCCTGTGATTTAGTTACTGGCAAAATTTCAATGGTCAATTTTTTTAACTGGTTTAAATTGGTTTTATGTGGCTACTTCAGACATAAAAAATGGGTTACTCGGCAATAACACTGCTCTTGTGAAAAATAAAATAATGGATCTTAGAAAATAAGGTCTATAATTCAAAGCAAGCCTTACAAACATTCAGCGAGGCCAAAATAGTGCAATTCAGGTATTGGTGAAAAATGAATATTGCTGCAGAATGTACCTTAAGGGATGAATAACTCAATCCTGAGTAAAAATGTGTGTGATACATATGCTAAAGCTGCTGGAACTGGATTGGAGAGAGGGTCCAGTCCCTAAAAAATTGTCCATATGTAGAACCTGGCCCATCTACTTCTATGGGCTACTCTAGATGAAGGCTTCTAGGCCAAATCAGGATATGGACGACCTCTGGAGGGTAAGCAGTGTCCACAACCATCCACTAAATTGGAAAAATAATGCAGTTAAATAGGAGGAAGTGAAGATCTAGGTAAGGTTTGCTTGAGAGGAGTGCTAGGAAACTTTTGAATGTTCTCACGGACAGGGAGATGTTTCCTCCAATAAGCAAGGCCACAGCAAGGGAAACTAAACTTGTGAAAGCCAAAACAAGGCTATCAGGATAACGTCTAGCCTTGTCTTGTATTTATTTCTATATGAACTTTGGAATTATGGGAAAATGGGGAAATGCAGGGAGAAGACCTGGAAGTCATTCCTAAACAAGGGCACTTCTAGATGTCTAACCCATTGGTGGGACTAGAAAGGAAACATGCAGCACATAAGTGTTGGTCAGGGAGGCAAACGGGTCACAACAGTTGCCCCAATGGCAGAAGACAGAATTTGCCACAGAAAGACTTAAGGCCCAATTGTGAAGCATCAACAAACATACAACACTGTCTGCTAGACAACTGGTCTGTCTGGGTATGTGGGTTGCTATTACAAAGTTACGAGACAAAATTGCCCATTTCTATAGCATTATGGCTTCTCAACATAGGAAATATGAGTAGGCTTCTCCCCCCTTGTTGACAATCCATGCCACTGCCATGTTGCCTGTAAAACCTATAAAATGAGGACTGCTCTTGTTTCCACAACATATACTATGCACAAACTGGCTTCATACGGTGACCAAGTTCCTTGAATAGTCTGCTCTTAATCATGCTCATCCACCTCCCTGTGGATGTCCTTAGTGTCTGCCCACTGAAGTGGGGAGTAGGAATTACTCAGCCAGACTGGAGTGGTAAAACCATCAGGATACATATTGGTAAGTACATATCTGAAATGGTGCTACAGGCTATCATGCCATCCATACAGTGATACCACTGAACTTTGAGTGTCCATTACAGGATGCTCATAAGATACCATGCAAAGGGTACTATGAATATTGTCACAAACATACATCTCAAAAACATAAGCGGCAGTTACTAGTTTTGGAGGCTGGTGTGCAAGTGTGTGTTTAACAAGCATTCTGTACAAAGTCAGTGTCTACAGAAGTTGACAAAAAGCAAATTAATCCCCAACTAACATAACCCTTAGCTACCGCTTTACTCACATACCTCGCCATACAGGCATCCATTGAACTTGGGGGCAAAACTGGGTTGGGTTGTATGGCTTGGCTTGTAAAGACCCTGGGAGTCATTAGCCTAGTATAAACCTAAGAAACTACAGTGATCCCATCTGGCACTCTGCAGTGCTCACCAAGATACTGAGTCATAGTTCATGTCGGTGTGAATGACTACAGATGTACCTCACTGAACTATATGAAGAAAGATATGACTGAGCTCTCGGATTATATATCTCAGGCAGGTATCCCCCTAGCCTTAATCAGCATTTTACCTTCACCTAGGATGACACCTCAATACAAACAAAAAGTGATTGAGTTCAACAATTGGCTTAGTTTCTGGTGTCATTCAAAGGGGACCCAGTATCTGTCAGCCTGAGATGACATGGTCGAAAGACCTCGATGCTTTGCCAGAGATTGTCTTCATCCATCACCCGAGAGATTTTGGATACTGGCTAAGGCTCTTGCCATCCCCTCATAGCGGCTTTTTAGGCAATGTCACAAGAACAAAATTCCAGAAGTAAAAATACCATCTAAAAACACCACCCAGTTTGGCTTTGTCAAAGGGAGAGCATACCTTGGTGGACTTCTTCAAGACAATCACCAAAGCCCAGGACAAGTGTAAATCTGTGCATACGGCCTACCTAGACTTAGCCAAGGACTTTGACATAAATCCCTACTGGGTATCAACCCGTATATTATCAGGTGGGTTGCAAACTGGCTCACATATAGAACTCGTACGGTCAAAATACAGGACTCCACCTCCTCCAGCAGACTTGTAACAAGTGGTGTTCCACAGGGATCCGTGCTGGGACCCCTACTGTTCAGAATCTACTTCTCCAAATTACAAGATAAAACTAAAAGACTGTGGCTGACAGTTTGCTGATGACTGCAAAATGGAAGTGATCACTTATACCCCCTAGCGATGTCAACATCATGCAAGAAGGTCTTTCGCAGACTAATGACTACTGCCAAAGACATGGCCTTAAACACAATGCAAAAAACTGCATTATCCTCTTGGACAAGGGTGATGTTCCTGCAAACTACCACATCAACAGCAATACCTTAAGCACACAGTCAGTGGTGAGGGATATGTGCACAAAGGTTGACAGCAAACTACTTTGACCACCATGTCTCTACAGTAGTAAGAAGGGCATTTTATATTGCTCATCTCATATGTAAGGGCATTGCCTTCAGAAAAAAAAGGGGTTATAACCACCCCCCGTACTCTTCCCTCTTCCCTCTTCAGGCCAACAATAGGGTATAACGCTCCCTTTAGTATGTTCCTTTCCAAACAACTGGAGAGACCACAAGGGTTCCTTACTAAGGAAAGTCACGGCCTACAAGATCTGTCTTATGCGGACAGACTGAAATCACTGTCACTTTACTCTGTCATACAGACTTGCAGAGGCAACCTCTGACTTGCATAGAGAGCAATCTCTGACCTAGCTTTAATGGAAATGCTTCACATTCACAAGTGTCACTCGCTCCAAGGACCTGAACCTGGTATATGACATTAACAGAACTTGCTGGAGCGAGAGATTTGTCTCACAGAGGTTGCCCCATCTTTGGAACAAGCTTCTTATTCATGTTAAACAAAGCCTCTCATTGGTCCTATTTAAGAGCAATTTGGAAGACTGGATGGATAACTGGAAATTCACCCCGGGGGTTCCACCTATATCCATGTTGGACAAGAGCAATGATGCTGATTTTAGTGTCTGTCTGAACCAGACACCCTTGGAAACACGGGCTGAACTTAGCTAGGCTTGTAAGGGCCCTGGAGCAGTTAGCCTAGTAACCTTCTATGATCTTATGATACCCAAGGTTTGAAACAGTTGGAATGAGAAGTTATGTTCTTACCATAACGTTCTACGTTAGTTGTCTTCTTCTCGCCTTCTTTCTTGCTGGATGGGTTCGGAGCTGATCCTCGGCTCCGACTCGGCCTAATACTAAAGCTCAAGAGCTATTTTTACTGGCTCGAGGCTATGCTATGTCCTATAATGCTAGGCGTCATATACCCAGATCTCGTTTGATAGCTAACACTATGGACATATATGTCCCACCACAACAGAGAACAATCCACCTAATCACAGATACAAAAAGAAGGATATATCTATATCTATATATATCTATATATATATATCTATATATATATATATATATCTATATATATATATATATATCTATATATATATAAATATAAGCCCTCTAGAATAGCTAGCAAAAAAGAGGGAGCAAGGGAGCTAGCTGGGGAAATAACTGAGGTGGCAATAATTCTCACAAGGTACTCTAGATCTCCCAAGCTAGGGGGATGGAGGGTGGGACGCAAGAAAAAAGGTGAGAAGAAGACAACTAACATGGAAATGTTATGGTAAGAACATAACTTCTCAATGTTAAGTTGTCAATCTCGCCTTCATTCTTGCTGGATGGGACAGTGTCCCTAACAACTAAATCCTGGGTGGCTCAATGGAACAAACTCTTGAGTACCGAGGAACCAAAATCAGCCCGACTTCTGGAGGCCATATCGAGCTTGTAATGAGAAATTAAGGTAAGAGGAGAGGCCCAAGTGGCCGCTGCGCAAATGGAATCCATCGGCAATCTTACCTGAAAGGCTACTGAAGAAGCTAAAGCTCTGGTTGAATGGGCTCTAGGGCTTAGTAGGAAGTTCGGTGTTCCTCAACTGATAGACCAACATAAGACAGGACAACCACCTGGACAAAGTTACCTTAGAGACTGCTTGGCCTTGATTCCCTTCCGCATAAGACAGGAAGAGCTGGTTTGATTTTCTCATTTGATTAGTTCTATCCAGGTAGAAGTGTAATTGACGGTGAACGTCCAAACAATGCAACTTTCGTTCAGCTCTATTGGTGTAATTTGGGAAGAAGACTGGAAGATCTATGGTCTGATTCAGATTTTTGTCTGAGATTATTTTGGGTAAAAAGAACGGATTAGTCCTAAATGACACTCTGTCTTTGTGAAAAACTAGATAAGGAGGGTGACCGCAAAGGGCTTGAAGTTCCGAGACCCTTCTTGCTGAGGTGATGGCTACTAAGAAGAGTGTTTTCCACGAGAGCAACTTCAACGAACAAGAAGCTGCCAGCTCAAAGGGAGGAATAATTAAGGAAGACGGTACCAAATTTAAGTCTCACGGTGGGGGAGGGTCCTTAACCGGGGCCTAAGTAAAAGGGTTCCTTTTAAAAAGGCTTTGCAAAGTTTGTGGGACATGATGCTGGTCTCTGACAAGCCAACGTGGAAATTTGCAATAGCTGCCAGTTGAACTCTGATGGTAGCTGAGGAGGAGCCCAATCGAAAGAGTTCTGCTAGAAACTCTAGAATTGTCTGGATAGGAGCTGTAAAGGGGTCCACATGCTTTTTCCCTGCCCAGACAGAGAAATGCTTCCATTTGCTAGCATAAGTCTTTCTAGTAGTAGACTTGTGAGAAGCGAGGATGATATCTCGAACTGGTTGAGAGATAAGGGGAAGCCTGGCTAGGGTTGGAAGTGGAGTAACCATGCTGTGAGGTTGAGAGATCGAAGGGACTGATGCAGCCTGCCCGATTGATGGGTCAGAAGATGTGGCACTGGGTCCAGATGCCAGGGCTGCTCCAGTAGATGGCGTTGCAGGAACGGAAACCAAATTTGTCGAGGCCAGTAAGGGGCAATGAGGATCATCCTGGCTCTCAAGGCAGTTGCTTTCTGGATTAATTGAGTAATCAAGGGAAAGGGGGGGAATGCATACCGAAAACCCCGGGGCCAATCGTGAACTAGAGCGTCTCTGGGGGGCAGACCTGGGAGAGGGAAGAGGGTGAAGAAGTCTGGGCACTTGCTGTTTAGAGGTGTTGCAAAAAGGTCGCAGCAAGGCTGACCCCACCTTCTGAAAATTCTTTCCGCTATTGTCTGGTTGAGAGACCACTCGTGAGGCATGAGAATGGCTCTGCTCAGTCTGTCCGCTATGATGCTGGACTTCCAGGGAATATGCGTTGCTACCAGAATCCGTTGAGAAGTGATGGCCCATTGCCAAAGTCTGAGTGCTTCTCGACAAAGGGGTAGGATCTGGTTCCGCCCTGCTTGTTGATGTACCACACTACAGACATATTGTCTGTTTGAATTGCAATAGTCCCAGTGGGTAGAGTGTCCTGAAGGGCCTGCAATGCTAAAAGTACCGCTCTCATTTCCAAGACATTTATGTGCAAGTGGTATTCAAAGGGTTGCCATGTGCCCTGGACTGTCCTGCCCCGAAAATGCCCCCCCCCCACCCGATTGGGGAGGCATCCATTGTCACAGTGGCAACAGGAAGAGGAAGGACCACAGGTCTGCCCTGGAGTACTTGAGGGGAGACCATCCACCAAGAAAGGTGTCTTTTGCATGACTGAGTGATTAGAATGGTGTGTGACATGGGGAGCTGCTGAAAGGACCACTGGGAAAATAGCATCCACTGCAGGATCCGCATATGAAAACGCGCTAGGGGGAGTAAAGTGATTGCTGCTGCCATGTACAAATCTGGCTTGGACTCTGGTCTCCTGTAATAGGATCTGAACATGGTTGCGAATGTCTGAAACTCTTTGTGTGGGTAGTTTTGCTGAGAGCTCCACTGTGTTTAAAACGGCGCCTATGACAGTAATAGACTGACAAGGCGACAATGCAGACTTTTCGAAATTTATAGAGATACCTAGTGCGTTGCATGTTTGTACAGCGTAATCCCTGGGTTGGAGTAGCCGATGCCTGGTGGTGGCAGTAAGGAGCCAGTCATCTAAATATGGAAACACCTGGAATCCTTGTCGTCTCAGGTGAGCTGCAACCACTGCCATGCATTTGGTAAACACCCTAGGGGCTGTGGTGAGGCCAAAGGGCAGGGCTCTGAATTGGTAGTGACTGGCTCCCAGCCGGAAACGGAGAAACCTTCTGGAGCGCCTGTTCATCTTGATATGGTAGTACGCATCCTGAAGGTCTATACAGCACATCCAATTGTCCTGACCCAGAAAGGGTAGAATGGACTGTAGCGTGACCATCCGGAATTTCGTTCTTTGAACAGACTTGTTCAGCCTGCTGAGAGCCAAAATAGGTCTCCAGTCCCCTGTCTTTTTTTGGTACCAAAAAGAACTTGGAGTAGATACCGGATCCTTGTTGGTCTGCTGGGACTGGCTGGATGGCCCTTTTTCTTAGCAGCTTTGAAATTTCTAGTGCTGCTAGATCCCCTCAGACCGGGTGGAACGTCTGGAAGGGGCCCTTTTGGCTGTTGTGGGGTGTGAGTTAAGGGAATTCTGTAGCCCTCGGATATGATCGACTGTACCCATTTGTCTTGCGTGAGGGAATGCCAGGCTTCTGGGTACAGTGATAGTCTTCCCCTGACTGCCTCCGAAGGTGGACAGTCGGGCAGCCCCTCAGGGGTGCTGGCTGGAAGGGTTTGTCAGAGAAAGATTCTCTGCTACCCGGATTCTGCAGACCCCCCCCCCTGCCCCTCCGGCGGCATCTATTATTGTTCCCTCCTCTGCCTCTGGAGGGAAGCTCACCACGTGCTTCAGGCAGTACTCCCTGAGGTTTGTGGAACCACATTTTCCCACCTTTCTGACCCTTAGGGTATGGTCTAGAAGGGGTAGAAAAACGGACTCCTGTGGCAGAGACAGTCTTGCCTTCCTGCTCGCACCTGGTCAATGTATCCTTCACTTGAGGTCCAAACAAGGCAGAACCGTCAAAGGGGGTGTTAGAGAGAGACGCCTTGAAGGGGTCGGCAAAGTTGCAAAGCCGCATCCAGGAGTGTCTCCTTAGAGCAACGCCCGTGCCTGCAGCCCTACTCACTCCATCGGTGGCATAGGAGATGAGCCGCATGGAGGAGTTTACAATAGAGTTCAGGGTCCCTAGCTGGGAGTTGATCTTTTCCTGAGACCCCGCAGCTGATGGGTCCTGCAAGGCATCACCTAGTTCTTTGAGAAGGTCTCTCTGAAGACGGGTGAAATGGCACAAATAATTCAGCGAATGCATGGCAAAGGTCGCTGAAGAAAACATCTGCTTGCCGTACCTATCTATAGTCCTAGATTCCTTATTAGGAGGATGGACAGGAACTGAAGGGTCAGCCAACTTCTTCTTAGTGGCCACCGCCACCACCATGGCATCAACGGGGTCGCCCTTAGTGAGAAATTGCTTGTCCGAAGGGGCTGTAATAAATTTTGTGGGCCTCCGGGGAGTTGGTTCCATAGTATCTGGAGCCGTCCACTCCTTCCGAGCCACCACCTCCATGAGTGGGTCCAAAGGCGGGGACACCCAGGAGGTGGAAGGGCGAGAACCGAACGCGTCCAGGTACACAGACTCATCCTCGGAAAGGTTGAGGGCAGACCAGGTTCCCCCTCTGTTTAAGGATTTCTAGGATGTCAGAAAATGAGACATCCTCAGAGGGGGACCTTGGGGACCCTTCCGAATCATCCAGGTCGGTGTCAGATGTCACTGACACCGGGGAGTACACATGCTTCCTCTTGCATGTCCTCTTCCGAGGGGGGCTCCCCCGCAGGATCAGGGGAGGCCTCAGAAGAGGAGGATACGTCCAATGGGGCGACCTGGAGCGCTGGTTCTCCACGCTTAGGTTCGGGAGGGTAGGCAGAGGCTGAAGCAGGCACCATGGAAGGAGGGGCCGATGGGGCCGAACGTGACGCAGGTATAGGAGCCAGCACGCTCCTCATGACCTCAAAGGCACCCCTATCAGGCAGAGAGGAGGGACCCAGCTCCGAAGAGATGAGAGCTCCTCCCGGCACCGAGAGGGATGGCTCTGAGGTCGATGGGGCCGAGCTCACCTGCGCCGACGCTCCGAGAGGGAGAACGGGGTCGGACAAGGGTCCGATGCCACTCGCCCCCTTGGAACAGACGAGGGAGTCCCGGCGCCCAGATCCCTCCAAGGACGGAGCCAATGAAGGGATCGGAGCCGACGAAGGAACCAATAAGGGTGGAATCGGTTCCGACGCCCCCACGGTACCAACCCCGACGGCCTCCAGCTCTGAACTCGAAGGAATAGTCGGAAAAGGAACTGGAGCAAGCATTGGGGAAGCTGCTGTCTGTTGAGACAGGCTATGCAATAACTGGACGAGCACCTGCGACTTCAAAAGCCTACTGACTACCCTCACGAGGTCGTGGTCCGAAAGCCTGGAAGATCTAGAGGAGTGAGACCTATGGCTCCGCTCCGACAGCAAAGGGGACTTCAGAGCCGACCTGACCGACTCCAATGAGGGAGATCGGGAGCGCTTTCGGCTTGGAGACGGCTCCGACGCCAAGGTCGGAGCCGACTGAGGCCTCGATGTATCGGTTCCGGCCAGAACTGACGAGGAAGAAGGTCCGCTCTGCGCCGGCTATGGACATGGAGCCGACGGTTTGGTGGGCTTGGAAGGTTTTCCTGACAGAGGCTTGGTAGGAGAACCTTCGGGCTTCAATAAGCCCCTTAAGATGAGCTTATTTCTGCACTCCTGCAGGACTCTTGGGCTAAAAGCATGACAGATGGAACAAGAGTCCTGCAAGTGCAGAGGGCCCAAACAATACACACAAGAACTGTGACCATCTGTCAGAGACATCTTCTGACAGCACGAGTCACATTTCTTGAATCCCGATATCTTGGTATCCTTAGACATGATACCACAGGAACGGGACAACAAAGTCTAACAAGTATACAAACACACAACACTTGACAGACACTCTTACAGTTACTACAATAAAACAAAATTCCACACACACACCTAGTAAAGTAACCTGTATAAACCTACTGTACAAACTACTGTAAAAGGGGAGATAAAGGCCTAACCACCTTAAGGGTGGAAAAGAGTAGGAAAACTACTAACAAAGGGTGGGAAGACTAGTCGGGTGACTACTAACACTACTAGAAGAATTCTAGGAAAAAAATCAATCGAAAACTAACTATAATTATAAAAAATTCTAAACACGACCTGGAGCCGGTGAAAACGCAACCTCGTAGCTGAAGTGGCAAACGAGATCTGGGTATATGACACCTAGCATTATGGGACATAGCATAGCCTCGAGCCGGTAAAAATAGCTCTTGAGCTTTAGTATTAGGCCGAGTCGGAGCAGAGGATCGGCTCCGAACCCATCCAGCAAGAATGAAGGCGAGATTGACAACTTAACATTACAAATTCCACACTTATATTCCTAACTCCTACATACAGGCAGCTAGAAGACCGTCATCTGAGTAAGGGAAAACTTTGGATCCTGACATTTGAGATAAGCGGACAATGTAACCATGGATTTGGTGAACACTGTGGGATGACGAGAGACAAAATCCCTGAACAGAAAATTACTACCTCATAGACTGAAGCACAGGAACATGTTGAATGTCTGGGTTTTTCTAATGTGCAGAGTGAGTGTCCTATGGGTCCAAAACAAACACTCAGTCCATCTTTTAAAGTTAGGGAATGACAGACTATACCATGACCACCCAAAAACTGTGCTTTCAGAAAGAAGTAATTGTAATCAGCAAGGTCTAAAACTGGTCATATATATATATATATATATATATATATATATATACCCTTTCTGGTACAGAGGGACCTCCTGGATTGTTCTTTCTCCTAGAAAGCTAATGAGAGGGTGGGACACCTGGAAAGTGGGTGAAGGCTAAGGAAGGGAGAGAAAGTAAGGTTTATCCTGTGGATATAATGTCTCTGATCCACTTCCCCTGTATGTCAGTAAAGAAACAAGGACAAAATGATTGACTTCAACAACTGGCTAAGCTTCATTCTAAGGGGATCCAGTATCGGTCTGCCTGGGACGACATGGTCGACAGACCACAATGCTTTGCCAGAGATGGCCTGCACCTGTCGCCCCTGGGATTCCGGATACTGGCTAAGGCTCTTGCCACCCCTATAGTGGCTTTTTTACGCAAGTTTCAAATGCAAAATTCACCTTAACAGGTACAAGCAAGCAAACTCTGAGGGTAATGCTCCTCAATGCTAGAAGTCTAAACCTCAAAATGCACTCACTCGAGGCACTCCTTAAAATAGAGAACATCAACATCTGTGTAGCAACTGAGACCTGGTTCAAGGCTCCAGAGAGCACCCCTGCATTACCAGGCTATAATTCATACCATACCTTTCAGCCTTCTAACCTGGACTGAAACACTAAAGGCGGAGGCGTGTCCATATTCATTAAGGATATCCACACCTCCAGGCTAGTTGCTCAACATAATGCATCCAAAATTATCCAAGTGCAACTACCACTGGGCAAGACTGCAATCCAGGTTGTAGCTTGTTACATGATCCCCCACCATGTCTCAGGATTCCCACTCTTCATTTCTTAAGATACTTGAAAATATTAAGGTACAACCCAATACCTTAATTATGGGCAATTTCAACTACCCCACCATCAACTGGGAAAACTACTCATGTAGCAACTCATTCTCTCAATGTTTTCTGGAATTCATAAATTCCAACGCCTTGGATAAGCTTATCCACACCTCCCACCAGGGGCAGCAATATCCTGGGACTGGTCATTACCAATATGGGTAACTGATGTTCCATGCCAGAGGTCAACTCCTCGCTGGTCAGATCCGACCACAAGCTAATCACCCTAGACATCCATATCCAATCCCCACCTCCCATTAAGGAAACCACTGTCAAAAACTACTCCAAAACCAACTTAATGTTTCTTAAGACGGAAGTGGGAAACTTCACGTCACCCATGCAGACGGAAAATAGCGATACGACTGCCGAATCTTACACAAATCCACTGAATAACCACATACACTAGTGCATGGATCATGCCATCCTCAACAGAACCACGACGCTATCCTCCAAAAAAGGAAGCCAATCTGATGGTCCACTGCCATAAACAAACTCTACAACAGAAGGAAGAAGCTGTTGCAAAAAAAAAAAAAAAAAAAAAAAGAGTAAAATCCCAAGAATGGAGAAACTCCCTGGTCAGCCTCAGGAAGAAGCTGAGATCCCTCATAACATCCTCCAAAGCCAGTTATGAAAATAAAATTGCCACTAATTCCAAAGACAACCACAAATTCTACAGCTATGTCAAGAATCTCAATGGCAACACTCTGATCTGCTCTGAGCTACAGCGCAATGGCACTAAATATACAGAACAAACTGATATTGCCAACATCCTGGCAGATAGGTTCAGTGCTAACTTCACCCCTACCACTCTCCAAAAGGTCCATCTTAATACAGGAAGAATGCAAAGCCCCTGTAATCATGGATGAACAAGTTAAGACCGCACTCTCCAAAGCCAAGAACACAGCACCCATGGGACCAGACAACATTCCAGGCTGCGTACTGCACGAACTACAGAACGAACTGTCACCCTACCTAAGTAACATGTTCAATCATAGCCTCACCTCAGGCTATGTGCCTACTGAATGGTGCACAGCGACGGTTATCCCACTCCACAAAGGGGGTGCCACCACGGACCCTGGAAACTACCACCCCATTAGCCTGACGAGCCTGGTCTGCAAGGCCATGGAACATATTATCTTAGAGCTTATAAACAAAGACATAGGTTACCTCCAAAACCTGGACCCCACTCAGTTTGGGTTTGTAAAAGGTCGATAATGTCTACTAAACCTGACAGACTTCTTTGAAGCAGTCACTAGAGATGTAGACGAGGGCAAGGTAGTGCACATAGCCTATCTTGACCTCGTCAAGGCTTTCGATACCATCTCCCACTTTGGAATTATAGATAAACTCACTAAACTGGGCATAAATCCCTATGTCACAAGATGGGTGGCCAACTGGCTCACTGACAGAACGCACACAGTAAAAGTAGCAGAGTCCAAGTCTGACTTCAGACCAGTGACGAGTGGAGTACCACAGGGTTCGGTCCTGGCTCCTCTCCTGTTTGGCATCTACTTCTCTGAAGTGCAGGCCAACAGAGAAGGTCTTTGGCTAACAAAGTTTGCAGAGGACTGCAAACTGGGAGCCATAATAGAATCACCTAATGATGTAGACATTCTACAAAATGGCCTCACAGAGACAGATGGTTGGTGTCAAAGTCATGGCCTCAAGCTCAATGGCAAGAACTGAATTGTCATCCCCTTTGGGAAAAACTCAGTACCCATGAACTACCACATAGGCAGTAGCTCACTAAACATTGAAAGCGTGATGAGACCTCGGGAAACAGGTGGAGAGTAGTCTCTCCTTTGATAACCACATCACCACAGTAGTCAGGAAATCCTTCTACATGGCATACCTCATCACAAAAGGGTTCTCCTCTAGAAAAAAGGAGGTAATTGTTTCTCTCTACTCATCCCTCATCAGACCCATTACACAGTACAATGCCCTGTTTGGCATGCATCTCACAAGACACCTACAACTATTGGAAAGGCCACAGAAATACCTCACTAAGAGGATTACTGGCCTCAAACAGATGCCATACGCAGACCGTCTCAAAAAACTCCAGCTGTACTCCATCGCATATTGTCTACTCAGAGGTGATCTCTGCCTAACATACAAAGCTATGTCAAACCCAGAGCTGTTGGACATGCTACACTTAAAGAAATCCCAATCTCTCCGAACCACATGCTCCAGGAACCTAAACTTTGTCACCACAATAAAGAGAACATGCTGGAGGGATAGATTCCTGTTCCAGAGACTTTCCATACTCTGGAACAAACTACCCATTCATGTCAAGCAAAGCTCCTCACTGGCCCTCTAAGAAAAATCTTGATGACTGGATAGGAAATAGAAAATTCACCCCGGGGATCACTTCTGTGGCATTGCCTGACAGGGGCACAGGAAAAACATTTTCTTGGGTGGCAAAAGCCAGGGAACCTTTTTGGCTAGGCTTTATATAGATCCCAGGGCTGATAGCCTAGTACCTACCTATGACCACCAAATGACTCTGCAAGTTGGACAGCTGAGCTGTGATCTCCACAACCGTTCCCCAGTGGGAGGAGTGCAAAATATTCCACTGTGCGGACTAATTGTCTGCAAACCACGACGAATGCAGTGATCTCTAAGGATGCTGACCAAATCTCGGCTGTTGGCGCCTCCTAAACCACATGATTTTAGCAATCTTCTGGTTATGCAAAATGCCCACTGAAGAATAGAGAACTCGATCCCAACAGCTGTCAATTACTTCCCTTCCTGTTTATGTTTTTACAGCTAAATATTCATTTTGGAGCTACATAACTTGGTCCCATCAAAAGGGGCATTTTGAAGTTCTCTGCAGACTTATAGTGCCTGAGCCAAGCATGCTTGCAAATGGTAATGCCTAACAATTGCCCAAACTGCTACACTGGCTGCACTATGGACTAGTGGCATGGACTAACTGGACACAATAGAAAGAGGTGACACATTTGATTCTGTCTTGGTTCACACATCTCTATATGGGAACTTTTGCAACATAAAGACATCCTGTCAGCTAATTTAAGATGAAATGTAAACATCTCACTCTCTCTCTCTCTATATATATATATATATAAAAAAAAAAAAAAAAAGGTACAAAATGAATACCCAAGCTTGCCTAAGCAGTCCAATGCACTAGGCTCCTTATCCGGCAGATGGACAACAGGCATCTCATACGATGGTTCTCTCTTGCCTGTGGCACACAGAGATACAGCCTTTACTCTGGCCCAGCAAAACAGAGTTTGAACATCTTTGCAAAGACAGACAGGATAGGCATGTCCATTTGGGGGTGGGGGGAGCAGGGCATGCACACTTGGGACATAGCAGCCAGTAAATCTCTCTGATGGAGATAGGACACAAAACAGTGTCTAGTACTCATCGATAATCAGGACAAACACTATTTCTGGCACTTTTGGAAACAGTGTTTGCCCTCATTACCAAAGACGAAAGAAAATGGTTACTCGTAGCAAATAACATGCCACTTTCTCTCCCTCTCTTACACACACACACCCACCACTGGCACACACAAACCAGTACTCAGCACAAATGCCCAACCACAAAATGGTAGCCTGAGTCTCGTCAACAGGAGAGAGAAACCAGAAAACAAGTCATGTACTTACCATAACATTCCATGTGTGTTGTCCATCTCGTTCTTTATTCTCACTGTTGAGTTGGAACCGATCCATCGGATCAGTCTCAACCATTATATCAGCTCGATGTCCTCAGCTTAGCTGGTGGGCATTTTTCCCTACCCATAATGCAATTCCCCAGCCACCTCAGATCTTGTTTGCCTCCAAGCAGTGAGTAAGTGAATAATGTTACTACAGTTATATTAAAAAACCCTACTTCCAAGGATATAGAGTCCTATAAAAATCCAATTAGAGCTACTCAGTCTTCCAGGAAAGTAGGAAGGAAGTTATAACTTCTTTATTTGATGTTGTTAATCTTGTCTTTATTCTTCCTGTTGGGACCGCGTCACTAGCTACCTGATTCTTAGGTGGCTCATGGAAGAATATTCCTCAGAACCATAGAATCAAAAGATGCGTTACTCCTGGAGGCCAAATCTAACTTGTAATGAGTAATAAAGGTATACGGCTTTGCCCAAGTTGCCGCTGCAGAGATGCTGTCCAAGGGTAATCTAGCTTGGAAAGCTGCAGAGGCAGATACTGATCTGGTGGAATGAGCCTTGATAGTATTTGCTACAGTCTTGTTAGAAATGTAAATGAAAGATATACATCATGAAAGCCAATTAGATAGTGTTACTTTAGAAACTGGTTCTCCTTTTCAGAGTTTCTGAATAGGAGACAAATAGTTGATCCGACTTTCTAAATTCTGATAATCTGTGCAAATAAAAATGTAGCAGTCTGTGAACATCTAGAAGATGCAAAGCATACTCCCCCCTTTGTTTTAAAAATTTGGAAAGACCACCAGTAAATCAAGAGACAGGCTGAGGTTGCTCTCTGAGACTACTTTAGGTAAAAAAGGAAGTGTTAGTGCATAGAGAGACTCTGCCCTTGTGAAAAAATTATGTAATAAGTCTTGGAAGATAGGGCCTGTAAGTCCGAAATTCTCCTTGCTGAAATAGCAGCTACTAAAAAGAGTGTTTTCCATGAAAGGTATTTAAGCTTGCATGTAGAAGCTGGTTCAAATGGAGAGGATATGATTTCTGAGAAGACGAAATTCAAGTCCCAAGGCAAAACTGGGTTCCTATATGGGGTCAAATTAAAGTTGCATCTCTGAGGAATGCTTTGCAAAGCCTGTTTGAAATGACAGCAGAACCATTTTCACCTACATGAAAATTAGAGATTGCTGCTAACTGCACTCTTACAGTAGCCACAGCTGCTGCCTTATTGAATCACTTGGTTAAAAATTCCAGGATAGAATGTAACGGAGCTGGGCATGGGTCTAATCTTACTAGAACTGGACCAAGCTACGAATCTTTCCCATTTACTTTTGTACAATTTCCAAGTGGACATTTTGTGAGAAGATAACATTTGTTTAACTGGAGAAGATAGGAGAGGAAACCTGGCTATCATGGGAACTGGAGCAGCCAAGCTGTTAGATTGAGACTGTTCAGGCTGGGATGAACCATTCCTGACAGAGGAGTCAGAAGGTCCGGAGCTGGGTCCAGAATCCATGGTCCGTCCTGTATACGAGGCAAAAGAAAGAGGTACTATATCTGTCGAGGCCAATAGGGAGCAATTAAAATTATTGTGGTCTCCAATGAATTTGCTTTCTGTAGAACCTTGGGGATTAGAGGTATCTGTGGAAAGGCATATAGAAGTGCCCCGTGGGGCCAATCGTGAACAAGTGCATCCCTTGGTGACTCCCCCATTGGGGGGATCAGGGCAAAGTAGTTGCTGCATTTGCAATGATGGGTGACGCAGACAGATCGCAGCAAAGGCTGACCCCATTTTTGGATGATATCTTCCGTAACTTTCTGACTGAGGAACCACTCCTGCGACCACAGAATGGCTCTGCTCAGTTTGTCTGCAATCATGTTTTACTTCCCCAGGTTGAGAGTTGCTATGAGAAAACAGTTGGGAGAGCTCTTGTCCACTGCCAAACCCTCAGGGCTTCTCGACATTTACTATTTTACATTTGTCTACCGGGGAGGTCCGACTGGACAGAGCTGTCCATTTTTCAGCGAAGGCCCAGGGAGAAAAGCTCCAGAACACTTGCTAACATACTTTACATTAAGATATTTACATGAGCATTGTGGTTTCGATATACAGTTATAAAATATAGCAGATAAATGATTGCATAAGATATTTACATAAGCATAGTGGTTTAGACATACAATTAAAAGTACAGCAGGTAGTAACATATGATTGTTGTTCACACATTATGTTTAGTAGAGATGATCTTAAAGTTGTAGTGAAGATAAGAAAGGAAAAATTAAAAAATACTAGCCAGATAATCTTGAAGATGTAATGAAGATAAGAGAAGAAAGGAAAAACTAAAAATACTAGCCAGTTTGTCAAAGGAAGAGAATATAGACAAGTTCATATGAGGTTCATTGACATTTTAAGGAGAGTTAGTGGGTATAGATGGGACAGTAGGGAGTAGGAGCCAGTGAGTTGGCAAGTAATGTGTGATAATATATAGTGCATCTGTGGGAGTTTTAAAGAGGCTGGGTAGTGAGTAGGGGAAAGGTGTTAGAATATGTCAGACAGATGCTAGGCAGTTGCATGTCCAGGAGTTGTTTAGGTGGGAAATAAGGTGTTTTTTGAAGATGGTTTTGTTAGGTTGTACCCTGATTTGTAGTGGTAGGGAGCTCCAAGTCTTGGCAATGTTGCTAGAATACAGGAAGTCACCAAATCTGCAATGGATTTTGGAGATTGAGATTAGTGCCTTGTTAGTCGATCTAAGTTCTCGGTTATTGGAGTAGAGGGTGCTCAGGTCTTGTAAGGCTGGAGTTTTGTCAGGCTGGTACAGTATTTGGTGAGCTAGAAGAAGTTGGTTTAGAGCTACAGTGTTTGGGCGTTCCAGCCAGGAAAGCTATTTTACGGCTTGACAGTGGTGGGTGCGGTAGGAGGAGTTTGTAGCGAATTTTACTATTTTGTTGTAGCATACTGCTAGCTTGCTTAAATCACTCTTGTTTAAATTAATTAGGAAGGAGAGGCATACAGTAGGGTAGAGAGAAGATGGGTCGAGCTAGGGTAAAGGAAGTGTTAAAAGGGGGACCAGTTTGAGTGTTTAAGGGCTGTATTAATGTGGTCATTGCTGAAGTTTTTAGTGCATCTGATGTGTTTAAGAGTGCTAGTTCTAGTGAGTTTAGTTTGGTCTCTGATGAAGAAGGTTGGAAGGTGGTCGCTTAGAGTGTTGGGTGGTGTACGAAAATTATGAGTGGAAAATGGACAGTTGGTGAGAATCCAGTCTAGTATCGATTCTTTTTTTTGAGGTTTTAATTACCCTAGTAGAGGATTTGTATAAGCTGTGAAAGGCCATAAAGGTTAATATGATTTGAATGTTGGTGAGAGTTAAGTGAGGTCCAATCAATACTGAAGTCACCTAGTATAATGGTTTTGTGGGGGAGGGTTTCTGATGCTCAGTGGAGAACAGATTCTAGGGTTTTGATGTTATCTGCTTGGAGGATACATGATCCTAAGATATTTAGCTACTTTTGTGTATTTAGTCTTACCTTAACAAGTAAGATTTCTGAATTATTAAATGCAGGGATTTCTAAGTTAAATAATTCAACATTTATGTTGTTCTGATATAAGAGAGCGACTCTGCCTCCTCTTTTAGCTGTATTGTCTTTTCGTAGCATGCAATAACAAGGGGGAAGTATTTATTCATTTTTAATGTGTGGTTTGAGCCATGTTTCTGTAAGGAAGATGATGTCAGGTAAGTATAATTCTATGGTTGCATGGAGCTCAGTAGTTTTGTTAAGGATGCTTCTTTTGTTACGATTTATTATTAGAATAGTGGGTGTTTTCTTAAGTAGGCTTGTATTGGTTCTAGGCTGATTGTTCTAGGCTGATTTTAGTGATTTGTTGGACTGGTTATTGGACCTGGGTTGGGGTTGATAACACCACTGCATAGCAGGTGAGAGGCAATGTTTATTACGGTTTGTAGGTATTTGGAGAAGGCTAAGTCATATTGTATGGCTACGCTAGATTTGCTTTGATAATGGAGGAGTCTGTAGGTGTGTAGGTCATAGGCGGAGTTGGTTAAAGAGTGAGGGTGAGATGAGTAAGGGGTAGTTAGTGAATTTTGGAGGTGAGATTGAGGTGGCATGACTTATGATATGGATTGTAATGTTGTTAAAGTAGGGTGAGGTTAGATGAGCTGTGATGGTGCGTGCTAGTGTTAGAATTATTTGATGGGAGTACACGTTTGGTTTGTTAGAAGTGGTAGGAGTGTAGAGATAACCATGTGGAATGTGTAGGGGTCTTGATAGTATATTGATAGGATCGACTGTAGCAAGTTTGAGTGTGGAGGTACTGTGTGTAGTGTGTGTAATATGAGAACAAAGGAGGGTGAGAGGTGGTGGTGGTTGTCTGCATGATTGGCTGAGGGATGGGGGTTGGGTGTGGTAAGGTTAGGTATAACGGAAATGATCTAGGTGGTGGGTGGGAATGAGGGTAGGGGAGTGGAACAGGCAGAGCCCTACCTAGGAGGTCTTCTTTCTTCTTATTCTTTCGGCTTTTTCCCGGTTAGGGGTCGTCACAGCGGATCATCTGTCTGCTCATGATTGGCAGTGGAGTTTTACAGTGTCGAGTTGCCAGCCCGGCGCCCAACCTTCCATAGAAGGCACACACACGCACTCACACCTAGGGCCAGTTTAGAGTATCCAATCCACCTGCAGCATATCTTTGGGATGTGGGAGGAAACCGGAGCACCCAGAGGAAACCCACGCAACCACAGGGAAGACATGCAGACTCCGCACAGAAGGCACCCCAGCCAAGGATCGAACCTGAGAACCTCTTGCTGTGAGGCGACAATGCTAACCACTGCACCACCGTGGCTGTCCAGAGCCCTACCTAGGAGGTAATTGTACACTTTTTCAAGGTCTTTTCCTCTACTTCCATTCCCTGCCACTGCAATTAACTGCCACTAGGTGGCAACAGAACACAATCAAACAGCTGAATCTTAGCCTAGATAAGCAGCTCATCCTGTAAGTATGCAAGAACCTGCTGGACCATCTGGTCCACTAGAATATGGTAGCATGCATCTTGAAGGTCTACTGAGCACATTAAATTATCTTTTTCCAGGAATGAAGTATCAGTTGCAGTGTCACCCACTGGAACTTGCTTTGCTGGACATGTTTGTTCAGATTGCTGAGATCCAAAATGGGTCTCCAGTCCCCTGACTTCTTTGGAACTAAAAAGAATCTTGAGTAAATTCCAGATTATTTCTGGTCTGTGAAGACTTCTTGGATGACTCTTTCTTAGCAACTTCTGAATTTTGACTGGGTGGAACGTCTGGAACTGATTTGTTTACAGGAATGGGTTCTGCACCCATCTCTTATTAGTTATCTTTTGCCAGGTATTTAGGTGCAGAGATAATCCCCCCCCCCCCGACTGCCTTCAGAGGTGAGCAATCAGGCAAATCCCTCAAGAGCACTGAAAGAGCCCTTCAAACAAGGATTCTCTGGAGCCTTGATTGCGCGGGCCTCCTCTGCCATGAGAGCAGTGTCTTCCATTCTTGTCCCCCTCCTGCCCCTGGGGGAACTATCACCCTGTGTCATAGAAAGACCTCCGGGATTTTCTGAACCACATCTTTCCACTACCTCTCTGACCTTTAGGGAAGGGTCTGGTAGGAGTGGTGAAACGTACTCCAACAGCAGAGAAGGTCTGGTCTTCCTGTTCACACCTAGTGAGCACTTCTTTTACTTTAGGCCCAAAAAGAGAAGAGCCATCAAAAGGAGCATTAACGAAGAAAGACTTGAAGGGCTCTGTGAAACTGCAAAGGCGCATCCAGGCCCACCTCCTAAGAACAATACCTGAATGCGCAGCCCTACTCGTTCCATCTGCTACATGAGATATGAGCCTCACAGAAGAGTTCACGACTAAACTGAGGGTGGCGAGCGGAGTATTAACCTGATCTGCTACTGCATCAGCAACAGCTCCTTAGTGGGAGTCTAAGTTCCTTCAACAGGAACCCTCTGAACCTAGTAAAGTGGGTAAGGTAATTCAGAGACCGAAATGCAAATGCCGCTGATGAAAATACCCGCTTCCCATATCTATCCATCAACCCAGAGTCCTTATTCGGAGGATGGATAGAGGAGCTTGTCTCAGATAGCTCCTTCTTACTGTCCGCTACCACGACCATTGCGTTGACTGCTACACCTTTAGTTAAAAAAGCCTTATGTTTTGCAGCAGTTATGTATTTGTTTGGCCTTCTAAGAGTAGGCTCTATGGTATCTGGGGTCTCCCAGGCCTTCTGAGAAGTTAGGTCCATAAGTTCATCAGGAGTCGTCGTCACCCAAGAGGTGGAAGGGTGAGACCCGAAAGCCTTCAGGTCAACTGATTCCTCAGCTGAAGGCTTGATGGACTGCCAATCACCTCTCTGTTTTAATATTTTATGGATGTCTCCAAAGGAGACATCTTCAGAAGGTGACTGTAGGGACCCTTCTGCATCGAGGTCGGTATCTGATGTGATAGACTCCTCATGGGAGGAAAGATGCTTCCTCTTGCAGGTCCTCTTCAAAGGGACCTCCTCAGTGGGATAGTCTGGGGAGGTTTTGGAATGGGGGGGGGGGGTCGCCTGGTAGATATCCTGAGGCCTGGGATCTCTGCGATCCTGTGGAAGGGTCAACTAAGAGGACAAAGACAACTGACCTGCAGTGGGAGAAAGATCCGATGTAGACTGTGGCTTTGACTTGGGAGGAGTCAAAATCCTCTTCATAACCTCGAAGGCAGATTGCCCCCACTCTGAGGAGTGCCCCGGATCTAACAAAGGAGTCATCGGAGCTGATGGTATCTGTGGCACCAGGGACAGAAGCTCCAAGGCAGAGGTAGGAACTGAAGTCACCTGCACCGAAACCCCCAGAGAAAGTCAGATCCGGAGAGATCCGAGTTGGCTCCGAGGATCAGACTGGAGAGTGTCGGCTCCTAGAGGTGCCCTGCTCCGAATGAAGGGAAATGCTCACGGCAGATGTCTGCTCCAAGGGAACCAAAAGCCCTGGAGCCAAAAGAGACACAATCTGGAGATCAGAATCTTCCGACTCCGAAACTGAGGAACAGATCGGAGTAGGAATAGGTACTAGAGAGGGGGGTTGTGTCTGGTCTGATTACTTTGGGCTCAGATCCAGCAAAATTTTGGCCAGGGCCGGAGTCTTCTGTAGCCTCTGCACAACCCTATCCACGTCTTCATCAGATAAGCTCCTTGTAGACCACGTAAACAATGTAGGAGATCTGGACTTAGCTACCACTGGAGATGGGAGCCGTGTAGTTATTGGTTCTAGAGAAGGGTAACGGATGCAATGTTGAATTTCTGTAGGAGCTGAAGATGTTGGAGCCAAGGGTTCTGATGGCTTCGAGACAGTCTTGGATCCGGGTGTGCCACTGTGTGCTCAGAAGAAACAGGTGGAGCTGACAGTCGAGGAATTTCAGATGAAGTTTTCGAGCTGGAGAATGTCATTTTAGTGATTTTTCTTAAGTCTTTGAAGAGGACTCGGACGTAATTGCCTCTGAAAAAGGTGTTTTTAATAAACCCTTCAAAATCAGTTTGTTTTTGCACTCCATAAGTGCTCTTTGATTAAAGCTCTGACATGGAGCACATTTCCTGGAGAGGAAGGCCCCAAACAATACACACACAAAGTGTGTGCATCACTAAGGGGCATTTTCCTTTCACATTTTTCACAGTTTTTTTTAAAATGCTAGTGGTTTCTCTTCATGTTTCTGCGACAATGCCAGGGAAACAACAAGTAAAGAAAAATATAGAGAAACACACACGCACTCAAACACAGTAGGGGAATATGCGGAATAGTTTTTTTTTTAAATATATAATTCATCCTCTAAGTAAAACGGACGAGAAGAAAGGAGGAAAGAATGAAGGGGGAAGGGGGGTGTCCTCCAATAAAAAAATGGACAAGAGTGATAATGGGGGTAGGGAGCACTCGCTCAAAGAAATTAAACTATTAGAAAAGGCAAAAAGGTAAAGAAGGAAAGATAGTCAAGAAAATCTCAATATTTAACCCAGAGCTAATAAGAGAAACCTCTTTGCTGTGCAACAAATGAGATCTGAGGAGTCTGATTAATTACATTATGGGTAGGAAAAATGCCCATGAGCTAAGCTGAGGACCTTGAGCTGATATAATAGCAGAGACAGACCTGATGGATCGGATCCACCTCAACAGTGAGAATAAAGACGAGACTGACATCACATCTTCAGGTTTTGAAGAGGAGGAAAGATCTGATGAGTAAACTAGTAAAACTTCAAAACAACTGTGAAATACATTGAAAATTAAGAAAACTGCTTCCTAAAATGAAGAAAGAGCAAAGAATCAAACATAGCCTGGCCAATCTCTCAAATGCAAGCTGTACAGCAGCAAATAAGATTGTAGATCACACAGCATGTTGGGAAGTAATGGAGGAAATAAAATGTGGAAGTCTTAAAGTTGTCTGTGGCAGCCACTCCTATCGGTCAAAATGGATGGATTGGTTCATGTAAGACCTCGGCTTAATACAGCTTTCTTATAATTTTCCGAAAAAGAGTCACATGCTTTAGTTAGCCTATCAAACTTTTCATCTGAAATCGATTACATTGCTTTAACCTAACATCATTTCTATACTGCCCATTCCAGGAAGGGATCATCATATAAAGAATCCACTCACTAAACTACCTGTCAAATCTTCTAACTAAATGACCTGCTTCCCTAGAAGCATTTCTAACTTAAATTTTCTTCATCATGGCATTGCTACAACAAATGTTACTCTGCTACTCGATCAAAAAATAGGAACTGTTGTATGGGAAATGCTGAAAAAGTCTTACTTGGTTATTGTCCCATCTATATCTGAAATTATGACTTTGTCATTCCAGTTCCACAGATAGATAGTTCCCTCACAGCGACACGTACCCTGATATTGGGTAGTAATACTAAACATAACATCATTAGGACCATCTTTTAATCCAAGTTTGGCCTAAGTAGAAAAATAGAAAAACAAGAGATAAAAATTGAAAGTTATCTTTCTTAATTGAACTCCACTAAAGCAATCACTATGCAAGTTTGCCTTACAATAACAGGTTGCATGTCTTAAACTCTACTATACATGTTGACAATCAAAACAAATCTGAAATGTTAAGGCTTGAGAATGCATTCCCCCCATTCCTCAGGTGAAAGATGACGGCTAGGACTGACAACAGAAGGCAGCATCAAAAAACAGTGATATTACAAACAAAATTATCATTGTGCCAAACTGCATGACTCAAAAAAGGCAGCCAAAGGCTTGGGAAAAGAAATTGTACAAAAACATTAAGCAGCATTAAAAGAAACACAAACTGGACAGGAAATAATCTGTCCAAAACAGAAAACTGTAAAAAGCAAATGCAGTACAAAGTGTAGCTGTTTCACTACAGACACCACAACAGCAGACATTTCGAACAATGGTACAACTGTAGTATGAACAACATACTAGTGGAAACACACTACTGGGAATCAGTCATCAGGTAAGCATCTTTTTTCAGCAATAGAGTGTTCACTATGGCACAAGATTGTGAATTCTCAAAATGTAGTTACAAAGGGCAGCACTGCAAAGACAGTACACTTCATGTTTTCACACTATTTCTAGCATCCCCAGGAAGAGAAGGAACAGAAAACACTCTGCCAACAAACAGTTCTGAGTGTAAATAATAAAAGTAAAGCCTAAGAAAATAACCTAGAATACCCACTAAAGTCACAACCTATGAATGAGCGATTAGAAAAAGAATAGCTTTGTGACATACAATAAAGTACAGTTGTGTAAACACTTCCCATAATGGTAAGTGAACCTTCTCTTTACTGTTGCAGTATTCATTACATTAGGGATCCCTGCCAAGGGTGGCCCGACGTCCGGCCAGTATATCAAAGCCTTAGGCCACTTTAAGGTATGCTGTACATCACACACATGCTTTCTGCGTAGCATAGGGCATAAAGGTGACACCTGGATGAGCCATCCTCAGAACCGACAGTCCCAGTAGGAATGCCAGTCCAAGGGAAAAAAAAAAGTTACCAGTACATCCAGAAGACAAATGGACCGGGGTGGAGGGAGTGAGTACTGCAACAGTGAAGAGAAGGACATCTACCGTTACGGTAAGATTTTACACAACTGTACTGTGTTCTTCCATTTCATTGTTGCAGTACTACATTAGGGACAGTGCAAAAGCTCACGAAGAAACTTGGGGGGAGGAGGAAGGATCAGCAAAGCACTCGAGGAAGCCATGAAGGATGGTCCTAGCAAAACTAGCTCTAGCGAGTCCATGCAACTTGTAGTGACTGGTAAATGTATGCACAGATGTCCAGATTGCTGCCTCAGGAACAGAGTTAGTATCCAAACCCTTAAAAAAAGCCACTACAAGAAGCCACAGCTCCAATAGAATAAGCCGCAACAGAATAAAGAAGGCTCTTAACATGAAAGGAATAACAAAAGGAATAGCTTTTGAGATCTAAAAAGAAAGAGTTTGCTTGGATAGCATCATCTTCTTCTTTGGGCTTTTCCCGGTTAGGGGTCACCACAGCGGAACACCTGTCCGCTCATGATTGGCGGTGGAGTTTTACGGTGTCGAGTTGCCAGCCTGGCGCCCAACCTTCCACAGAAGGCACACACACGCACGCACACACACACCTAGGGCCAGTTTAGTGTGTCCTAACCACCTACAGCATGTCTTTGGGGTGTGAGAGGAAACCGGAGTACCCGGAGGAAACCTATGCGACCACAGGGAGGACATACAGACTCTGCACAGAAGGCACCCCAGCTGAGGATCGAACCAGAGAACCTCTTGCTGTGAGGTGACAATGCTAACCACTGCACCACCGTGGCCGCCCAGTTTGCTTGGATAGTATAGTTGTATAAAATCTTACCATAATGATAGATTGCCCTTCTCTTCACTGCTGCAGTATTCATAACATGAGAAATTCCCTGCCAACCAGTATACCAAAGCCTTTTACTACCTAGGAGTACTTGGAGACATTGCACATGTACTCTGTTGTATGCTGACCATAAAAGTGATGTCCGCACATTCTATCCTCAACTTCTCTGCCACCAGTCCGAATGCCATCTTCGGCCGGTCACTTGCCAGAGTCATTTGCTACTGTATCAAGCCATTTCAGATAAGTGCCTTGCCCCCCCCCCCCCATATATCTTATTTGCTACTGTGTTTGTGAGTTTTTTTCATTCAAAAAAGGCAATTGCCATCATGGGAGACTAATTCCACATAAGGATAGTCACAAGCAGTGTTTGTTCTGCTTAGGGCCTACTCATGACCATAAAACTTGTTTCATTTGCCAGGTCTTCATGCCTAAAACTTAAGTCAGCTTTCCTCTCCAGCAATTTGTCTTGAAAACCAGCGTCTTACATGCTTAGCAAAAAAAGCTATGGAGAGTAGGTCTGGGTCTTCTGCTGCGTTACCGGTGAAGAGAAAAGCCTAACAGCCTAAGTCTGTCTTTTTGGCCGAGCCTCCTACATCAGGCGTCTCTCTCTCAAGGCTGATAAAGGCTCGAAGATCTGTCCGGTCCTTGCTTTGGATTCCTTGACCTGAACCGGTTCAGAGGCTGCTATGGATCTAATGACAAAGCACATGGGAGGCTCTACAGATATTCACTTCAGATGCACAGGGGGAACAGACTCATTATTTCAGAAGGCCGTAGTTAGGGAGGAAGTCCCGACTACTGTTGCTGAGTGTAGGCCAACGTCGGGCCCTTCCACTTTCCATAAGGCAGATGTTGTTGTTGTATCTTTTGGCTTTTCCCGGTCAGGGGTAGCCACAGCAGAACTCCGGTCCGCTAATGCTTGGTAGTTGATTTTTACGTGCCAAGTTGCCAGCCCTGATGCACAACCTTCAACGAAGGTATGCCCATTCACGCACGTCTCCACAAAGAAGATGCTCTAGCTGAGAGTTGAAGCGGTCAGCGTCTTACTGTGAGGCGACAACGCTACCACAGCACCACCACCACGGATCCCATAAGTAGATGTGCACCTTAAAAATAAACAAAAGAAAAAGCATTCCACTCCAGCCAAAGCTCCACAAAATGAATGTCAGAATTTTACCCAGGGCTTATTTAATGCCCTTATGGCCCTTAAGCTCCCTTCTGGTGTCTCTGTCCGTACTCTGCCTTGGACATTTTCATTTCAAGAGAGAATTAGATTTCTCTTAAGATGATGAATCCTTAGCCTATTCCACCCAGATTCATTCCCTTCTGGAGTATGCTTCTCCGGAAGAGGAGTTTTAATGGCACTGACTCTCCTATAGAAGAGCTTATCTTTGGGGAAACTATTACCAAAAAAAAGTTATGTACTCACCATAACGTTCCATCTGAGTAGTCATACTTCATTTTTCTGCAACCTGTGTGTATACGGATCCATATCGGATCAGAGCCGGCAATTTTTTTCTAGCATCTGCTCCAAGCTCCTCCCCTTACCCATAACGCCCTATCATCTCCTATCTTCCCCCAGATCGAGTTTGCTGCAACTAAAAACATAAGCAACTCAACCCAATAAACCAATCCTGAAAAGACAGGACAAGGTCCGGGGGACGGAGGAAGGGAATGTTGCAGAAAAATGAAGTATAACTACTCAGATGGAACTTTCTGGCGAGTACATAACTTCTTTATCTGAAGTAGTTAACTTCATTTTATCTGCAACCTGTGGGACAGAGTCCCCAGCTACTCTGATCCTGGGAGGCCCTTATCGAAGGATATTCCTGAGCACTGCAGAGCCAAAGGATGCTATACCCCTCGAAATCAGATCTAATTTGTAATGGGAAATGAAGGCATGTGAAGTGGCCCAGGTCGCTGCTGCACAAATATCGTCCAAAGGCACCCTAGACCAAAAAGCAGCAGAAGTCGCCATGGACCTGGTAGAGTGAGCCTTAACAATACCAGGAGGAGATGAACCTTTTGCTTTGTAGGCCTGTGAAATACAGAGAGTGATCCATCTGGCCAAATAAACTTTAGAAGTAACTTTTCCCATAAACGCTTTGGAAAAGGAAACAAACAATTGGTCAGTCTTGCGGAAAGACTTCGTTCCATGAAGATACAAACTAAGCGGTTTATGAACGTCTAACAAATGGAGTTTGTATTCACCTTTACTTTGGAAGTTAGGAAAAAAACGGGCAGATTAATGGACTGGTTTATGTTTGCTTCAGATGCCACTTTAGGTAAGAAGGAAGGGTTAGTATGGAGGGAGACCCTATCCTTATAGAAGACCAAATACAGAGGAACAGCAGACATAGCTTGAAGCTCAGAAAACCTCCTAGCAGATGTAATGGCGACTAGGAAAGCGGTCTTCCAGGACAAAAATTTCAAGTCCACCAAAACTGCAGGTTCGAAAGGAGGAGATTCCAATGCCTGTAAAACAAAAGTAAGTTCCCAAGGAGGCACTGAATCCTTGACAGGCAGCTGTAACAGAAAAGTACCTTTAAGAAAAGCCTTACACAGCCTAGAGGAGGCTAAGGCCATGTCTTCACCAACATGAAAACTGGAAATGGCTGCCAATTGTACTTTCACTGTGGAGGAACTAGGTCCTTGCTGAAAGATACCAGACTGGAAGTCCAACACAGCTGGAACAGGGGCTGTAAAGGGATCTATTTTTCTCTGTAAGGCCCAAATAGAAAAGCGCTTCCATTTACTGCAATAAAGTTTCCTAGTGGAGTCTTTAAGAGAAGCCACCAAAATGGATTTTACCGGGGATGAAAGACCAGGTGTCCTGGCAATTAATGAAACTGGAGCAACCATGCTGTCAGCTTGAGGCTGCCCAGATCGGGCGGACGTGCCCCTGACGGATGGAAGATTAGATCTGGGCAGAGATCCAGAACCCATGGGGGAGCAAAGAGATGAGACCAAAGGAATGGGAACCAAACCTGATGAGGCCAGAATGGGACAAGGAGGATCACTTTGCACCGTAGTCAGCAAACTCTCTGAAGAAACGTCAGAATAAGTGGCAAAGGTGGATAAGCATACAGAAGCCCAGGGGGCCAAGCATGGACTAGAGTGTCTCTGGGGACTTCCCCTGGTGAGGGAATCAGAGCGAAGAACCCGCAGCAAGGCTGACCCCATGCAAGGAAAATCTCCTCCACTACTGACTGTTTCAGAGACCACTTGTAAGGCATCAGAATGGCCCTACTCAATCTGTCCACTAAAATGTTGGAGCACCCAGGGATGTGCGTTGCTATCAGAAACCGACCGGTGGAAATCGCCCATTCCATACTCTCATGGCCTCACAACATAGGTGGTAGGATTGGGTCCCCCCTGCTTGATATACCAGACAACCGACATCAATCAAGAGGGAGGACTGTATGAAAGGCTTCCAACGCTAAAAGCACTGCCCTCATCTCTAGAACATTTATGTGCAACTTGGTCTCGGATTGGGAATACGTGCCTTGGACTGTCTTTCCCAAACAGTGTCCCCCCCGCACGAGTTGGGAGGCGTCTGTGGTCACTGTGGCTTGGACTGGAGATGACGCGAAGGGGTGTCCTTTTGACATCTCCGGTGAACTTAACCACCAAAGAAGAGATGTCCTGCAGACGTGACTGATCTTGATCGGAAATTCCAAGGGCAGGTCTAGCCAAGACCATTGAACAGCCAGAGACCATTGAAGAACCCGCATGTGAAGGCTCGCACAAGGGAGAATCGATATGGTAGCAGCCATGGAGCCCAGAGAACCTCACTCACCTTTGAAGACTTGGAGTTAGCTACCTGAGCTATGTGGCATCTGAGGTGTAGGATCCTCTCTGGAGTTAAGAATATCTTCATCTGCAAAGTGTTTAGCCGTGCCCCAATGAAGTCCAAAACTTGTACTGGTTGCAAACGAATTTGTGAACATTGACTGTAATTCCCAGTAGATCTGCCAACCGAATTAAATAATCTCGGGCCAGACACAAGTGATACTTGTTGGGCGCAGCAAAGAGCCAGTCGTCCAGTTATGAAAACACCTGAAAACCCTGAAGCTTCAGGTGAGCCGAAGCTTCAGGTGGAAGAATGACTTGCTCCATCACAGAAAAAGAGAAGCCAAAAACTCAAATATGACTGCAACTGGTGCTGTTCCACCCAAATAGCAAATCATTTCCACTTGCTTCTATAAACCTTAAGTGTCGAAGACCTATATAAGGAGACCAAAATTTCTCGAACGGGGAAGAAAGCCTGGGAAACCTTGCCATCATTGGAAGTGGAGAAGCCATACAGTTAGATTCAGGCCCTGTATATCTGGATGTGGATGCCCTGATGAGTTTAACAGCAGATCAGGGTTTGGAACCAACCTCATCAAAGGGCAAACCAGATGAGACCAAAGGAAGGTGAACCAGGTTTGTAGAGTCCAAAAGGGGGCAATGAGGACAACTTTGCTCCACAACCTGAGCGCTTTCTGCAAAAACCTGGGAATTAGAGGTACAGGAAGAAAAGCATAAAGAAGATCGGAGGGCCAAGCATGGACTAGAGTATCCTTGGGTGACTGTCCCTGAGGTGGGATCAAGGCAAAGTACCTGCTGCATTTGTTGTTGAAAGGGGAAGTAAACAGATCGCACCAGGGATGACCCCATTTTTCTGGATGATCATATCTGCCATTGACTGGTTCACAGACCACTTGTGAGGCATCAGTAAAACTCAACTGAGCCGGTCTGCTAATATGTTGGACTCCCCCGGAACGTGCATTGCTGCCAGAAAACGGCTGGTGGAGATCACCCACTGCCAAACCCTCATTTGCCTCTTGACACAGGGGTAGGGATCGGGTTCCACCCTGTTTATTGATGTACCTTAACTACTAAAATGTACGTTGGGATCGCAATAGTCCGCAGTGGGAGAAAGCTGTAGAGTTCCTGCAATGCTAGAAGAACTGCTCTCATTTCCAGTACAATGATATGCAACTTGGTCTCCTGGGACATCCACGTCTTGGACTGTTCGACCCAGATAATACCCCCCCCCCACCTTAGCTGGGAGGCGTCAGTTAAGGTGGTGTTTGGGGATTGAAGGATAAATGATGTCCTAGAAAAACATCTGAGAGGTGAGGCCACCAGAGCAGAGATTCCTTGCATACTAGCGACAGTTTTATGGGAAAACAGAGGATTCCTGAATAGTAACCATTGAACTGTTAATGTCCATTCCAATATCATGTGGAAACGAGCCACGGGTAGGAAAGTTATTGTGGCTGCCACTGAAATCAATGCCCTGAGTACTAAACTGGCTGGGGGCTGAGGTATGGTTAGAATATGTTTGATGTAACTTTTAGATTTGTTATCCCATCTGTCATTGGGTAAGCACAGGATGTCCTTGTATTCAAATGAGCCCCGATGAAATCTATGACCTGAATCGGATCAAACCTGGATTTCTGCATGTTAACAGTTATTCCTAAAGTTGGGGCTAGCAGTAGTAAACAGTCTCTGGCTTCAATGAGTAGATGCCTGGTTGGAGCAGTCAGTTGTCTAGATATGGAAAAATCTGGTAGCCCTGCATCCTGAGAGGCACTGCCACCACTGCCAAGCATTTGGTGAACACACTGGGGGCTGTGTTGAGGCCAAACAGGAGTGACCTGAACTGGTAATGATTGGCTCCCAGCCTTAAACATAGGAACTGCCTGGAGCATCTGTCCATTTTTATATGGTATTACATGCCCTTCAGATCCACACAGCACATCCAACTGTCCACCTTAAAGACAGGAAGGATGGACTGGATTGTGACCATCCTGAACTTTGTGTGCTTTATAGATTTGTTCAGACAGGTCAGATTGCGAATATGTGAGGTCCCCCTGTCTTTTTGGGTACTAAAAAGAACTTGGAGTAAAAGCATGATCCAATTTGATCGGGGGGGCTCCGATTACTTTTTTTTTTACAAAAGCTTTCCTAATTCGTGGGCCGCATCCTCCCACTGACTGGATGGAACTTTGGGTAAGTAAAAATTTTCTCTTGGAGTTTCCAGAAAGGGAATGAAGTACCCCCTGGATATGATCCTTAACACCCATTTGTCACTTGTGATGGACTCCCAGGCTTCTGGGTGCAAGGAGAATCACCCCTCCCCCCTTCTGCCTCCAGAGGATGACAGTTGGACAACTGTTCAGGATTGCTAGAAGGGCTTGTCTTCAGAGGGTTCTTATGACCCCTGATTTTATGGACCCCCTCATCTGTGTTGGCGGTGTCTTCCATTCGGATTATTTCTCCCTTCTGCCTGTGGGGGAGGGGCTCTCCACGAGTGTCCTGAAAAGGACCTTGTGACTTCCAAAACCACATTTTCTTACTCTCACGCTGATTCCTGAAGAAGGCCCTTTGTGGGGTAGAGAAGAATATTCCAACATCCGAAAAGGTCTTTCTATCCTTCTCAGGCTGGGAGACAGTCTCACAAACTGTTGTTGGTCCAAATAAGGTGAAGCCGAAGGGGGCATTAATAAAGGCTTGTTTGAAAGGGTCTGCAAAAATCTCACAGCCACATCCAGGCATGACGCCTCATAGCAAAGCCTGAACAGGCAGGCCTTGAGGTACCATCTGCAGCATGGGAAATCAACCTCATGGATGCACTGGCTAGTGACTGTAGGGTGTCCAATCTGGAGGAAAAGGTTTTCTGATCCTCAGTAAACATGGACCCTTGGGTTGAGCTCGAAAGTTCCTTTACCAAGTCCCTTTGTAGCCTCGTAAAGTGGGGTAAGTAATTTAACACTCTAAAGGTGAAATGTGGAAGAGGCGTAAACTCTTCTGCCAAGTCTGTCCAAAGCCCAGGATTCCCTATTCGGGGGATGGACAGAGGAGGTCTCCTGGGCAAGCTCCTTCTTGGTGGCTGCTGCCAACCACCATAGCATCTACAGGGATACTCTTGGCCCAAAACAACTTGTCCATTGGGGCGTTAAGAATTCTGTCTGTTCATTTGGGGATTGGCTGTACTGTATCCAGTACCTTCCAAAACCCGGAAGACACCAGCGGGGTCAGCCGGGGGGGGGGGCACCCAGGTAGTTGAGAGGCCGGACCCGAAAGCCTCCCACAACACCAACTCCTCTGGGGAAGGCTTTTGGGCTGTCCAACCACCATGCTGGTGCAGGATTTCTAAAATGTCCCCAAAGGAGATGTCATCAGGTGGGGGACTTTAGGGACTCTTCTCCTTCCTCAAAATCTGTGTCCATGGCAACTGATTCCATAGGAGAATCAATGCATCTCCTTTTAAACAACCTCTTCCAGGGGACCTCCTTGGTGGACGCTCAGGGGAGGTATCGGAAGATGCTTGGGGTCCAGCAGTGGGGAGAGTGTGGGAAGCAGTCCATGCAGCAGAATGGAGGCCTTGGGCAACAAACCAGAATGAGGAGGGGGAGGTACAGTGGCAAAAAGAGCCGAGGGTCTCCCTATTTATGGACAATTTCAGGCCATTAAAGCCAAACCCCTCTAGCTGTGGGCATGACCTGAAATTGTCCACAAATAGACTTAAAAATGAAAGTAAAAGAAAAAGTCATGGCCATTCAGAATTGCCATTTAGCTGAAACACCAGAAAACCTTAAAGGGTGATTTGCATATTTCCCCATGAGGCCTCTGATGCAAGAGGTTTAAGGAATCATACAGTTAGAAATCTAGCTTTGCTAGATTTTTCTTTTTGTGTTTTTTAACCAGTTGGCTATTTGTGACCTTTTTACTCTGTTTTAGTTCCTAACAGCATAACAGGAACACGCTCAACAATCTGGGACTGGACTGTATACTTCTATCCACCCCTAATGAAACTCCTTATTACACACTTCAGAGCAATGTGCCCCAGTTTAAGACTGCCAATACACTCACATTGAAAGTAAATTTAAGTTTCACACATCTAAATACTTCTGGGAAAGCCCTGACACAGATTTCCAGCTGTGTCCCTTGCCCAAAATAATAAGGTAATGCTGCCACCAATCAGTGTCATCATGCTCTTCTAAAGGGGTCGAATTATGAAAATTAAACATCAAAGTAAATGATAGCTATTACCAGGCCTTCAAGGTGACCTGGGGAGTATCAAACGGGTATAAGCACACTCTAATTTCTAAAGAACATACTGATTTCCAACAACAATGCAAAGTAATGAAAAACGTTTAAGTATAATGATTATAAGAATGTAAATCATTAACTTTCAATAAAGAGAATTCAATCACCAGAAATGTAAAATTAAACTGTAGGATAGAAGTCCATCATTCTAGAAAAACTCTATCATAATAACTAAGCTTTCTTAATCTAACTAGAGAATACTGTCCCTGATCTAATCTAACACGTAACAGCAAGGCAAAGGCAGACGTAATAGTTTTTTTGGTGAGTTTTCTTCTTCGGATATCACTGCACAGCACTGACTGCAACTCTTCACAAATTGCTCAGTACTTGACTAACTGCACAGCATAACAGTCTCAACTGTCACATTCTAATGACATCACCTACTGTTCAGTTGGCTCTCCAAAGTATGTCAGAATGTCCACTACCTGCGTATTAAAGCAACCAGATTTTTAAGAGAAAGTGGCCGTTTTCCGATCATATACTGTTGTGAAATATGTGGGCAGACTGTGTTCTGAAGTGTGTGTGAGAGACTGAAGTGGGTGGTGCTTTTCAGAGTTTCCCAGTGGTTGAGTAAAATTAGTGAACAGCAGGTAACAGGATGACTGCAACACATACGAGAGCTCCTATTGCAGAAAGCAAGGCACACGGAAGTGGATGGGAAAGCTAAGCAGCTGTGTGACATTGGGTAATCACCCAGGAGCAGTAGTAAGCCCCAAATTCCTCTCCCACCTTGACGTCCTTCAGTTTTGGATCTCATTTTAAGTTCCGCGGACCCGACTGTGACATACTGAACCCAGCAGAACAATGTAAAGTGGAGTAATTACTCCGAATCCCAATGACAGAACAACCTGACTACATGGAAACAATGTGAAAAGTATGTAATTATGACATGTTTACAGCTGTTTCTTTGTGGTTTAACAAAACAGTGGATCCAGAAAACAGACACCAAATAAATATACTCCTTTCAAGTGCTGACATTGTCTGTGCATTCCCTTCCCCAGAAAGGTCTTAAAAGCTTGACGGTTTATCCATCATCCAAAAAGGGGTATAAAAAAATAATAATAAAAAATGTGTACAAACTTGATACTTGTAAGAGGGCATTGAGTCCTTTTGTCCCTAATTTCAAAGAGTATGACTGATTTGGAACCGGGTTGTGAGAGATTCACAATCTAGTTGTGATAACACGCAAGTACCGAATGTCCCTTACGAACATGTGCAATTAGAAATGCATCAAAAAACTTTCAAGACTCTTTAAACATTCTATTTAAACAGGGAAATACTCAACATTTTAAAAACATATTTACATTTCCACAATTAAACATGTTGGCATACAATACAAGTTAATCTGAGAATATTCACAAAGCTTCTGCCAGACATGTTAATACAGATGACACTGTTTCCATTTTCTTCACAATGCCCACCCCCACCATTTTCAAGTGAACCTTGAAAACCTGACGCTTGAAAAAAATGGGTCTACCTGGGAATATTAACCCACTCCTCTCCTGGGCAATCCATTTGCATTGGCATTATTAACCCCACTGCAGTGTTTTCCTTGTGAGGAAACTTGGCTGAGTACAGCCTCCATCTCATAATCTGAAGCATCTACCTGTACAATAAATTCTTTATTGTAATATGGACTGGCTAACACTGGGGGTTCTCCCAAAATCACTTAGTTTTTGGAATGCCTGTTCACAATCTATGGTCTACACTACCTTGTCTGGTTTATTCTTCCTAGTTAGGTCCGTAAGGGGTGCAGCTATGGTACTGTAATTGGGCACAAAGTTCCTATAGTACCCTGCTGTCCCCAGAAATGTTCTCACTTGTTTCTTAGTAAAAGGAATTAGACATGCTTGACTAATTTCCACCTTGACAGGTTCTGTCCTAATTTTACCACTTCCCACTCTGTGTCCTAAGTAACTGACTTCTGCCATATCCACTCGACACTTGAGTTTAAATGGTTAATCCTGCCCTAATCTATCCAAAACCTCTCTCACATGTTGCTCTGCAAATGCCCGTAGCATAATTTTCAATGTAGAGTTTAACCTCTCCACAAAACCATTAGTCTGGGGATAGTAGGGGGTGGTCTTTAAATGTTTCACCTCATAACATTTCCACAAACAAGTCCACTAACCAGTTTCGTTTTACTTGGATCGCTTGTCTGTGAACTTAAAGGATTTTCGACTGGAAACAGACTGCCTGCCTTGCTTGGATTACTTTCGGATACTTAGCAATTCTGCCCAATATTTCACATTATATATTTTTTATTATTTTTTGACTTAAGACGAGTTTAAGTAAGCTATTTCGACTATTACTGTCTGATCTAATTAATATACAGTGATTAACTAGAGATATATGGACTGAAAATCTTCCACACACAGAAGTTTCTTACACGGTTTTGTTTTTGGACCCCACTATACTGGTTTAGTGGATTGTTTGAAACTTTGGGGATACCACGGAGATTACTTTTTTTTTTAAAACAATTTAGAAGACCACCCTTAACTTTAACATAATTCAAACAATCTACATCAGATAATTTTGCTACAGCCTGAACAGCTTTACCATGGAGTAAGGGAGTCAAGGATTCAGGAGCCAAACCCAGAGCTCACGGTCAACATCATATTGTCTACATACTCTCCCAAATATATGAATAAAACTATCAAAGTCATCCCAATCCCTGTACAGAGGAAAATGTTGACTGACCTTTACAGATTCTGGGGTCTGGTTATTCTGAAGCTCCAATTCATGCTGACGCTTTCTCACGTTGTCCCCTGCTTCTAAACACCTCAGTCTCTTTTCGGTCTCCAGCTGTTTAGTCTCTAGTTCATACTGGCACTATTTCTCCTCAGGCTCTATTCGTTGCATTCACTCCTTGGCCTCCAGTCGTTGGGCTTTCAAGCATGGCTTCTCTGCTGATTCCAATTCAAGATGTTTGGCCTCCAGTTGATATTGATGCTGCTTCTCCCTTTCGGTAGCCTCCAATTCTAATCTCCTTACCTCCAAGAAAGATTCTCAGGTTCTCTGAAGAAAATGTGAACCGTCTTGTCTCGGTAGGCTACACATCACCAACACCAAACCGGATAGCCTCCAAACGGCTGGTCTGAGCTGTGGCCGCAACAAAGGCTGAAATCATTGCTCCTTGGTCAGGCTGACATGCACTAATCCTCTGGCTTCATATTCCTTAGCCAAATGGATCTTTGTCAGCTTGCTACAAATCTTCTGCTGACATCCTTGGTTGCTATTCCACACTATACAACTACAAAAAAATAAATAAAACTGTGGTGGACAAATTATGAATGTTTACCTTGTGGCTGTCAAGAGTGCACACCTAAATGATAACTACAGACACTCTACTGGAATCCAATTAAAACGTCCCACACCGCTGGCACCAATAAATGAGACGTCCAGCTATTAGCCCACTGGACTGCCACCAATAAAATGTGGCATCCCTTACTATCCTGGGTCAATAACTAAGGAGCTTCAATCCTCAATACTGACTCCAACTTGAGACTGCCATTTAAACAGGAGGAATACTTCACAATTTCCCCTAAGAGCACAACAGGAATGCACCCAATAATGTGGGACTGGACTGTATACGTCTGTCCACCCCTAACTGTTTGTGTCTTTCGTCTTTTCCCGGTTAGGGGTCGCCACAGCGGAACTCCGGTCTGCTAATGATTGGTAGTGGGTTTTTACGTACCGGGTTACCAGCCCTGACGCACAACCTTTAAGGAAGGCACGCCCCATTCATGTTTGCCTCCACACAGAAGACGCTCTAGCTGAGAATCGAACGGGACAACGTCTTGCTATGAGGCGACAATGCTACCGCAGCATCACCACTGCAGTTACACACTTCAGAGCAATGTGTCCCATTTTGAGACCTCTGATACACACAAAGTAAATTTAATCTCACACATCCAAACACTTCTGGGAAAACATGACACAGATTTCCAGCTGTGTGACTTCCACAAAATAATATGGTAATGCTGCCACCAGAGTGTCTTCATGTCCTTCTAAAGGAGTGCCTAATTATGAAAATTAAATATCAAAATAAATGATAGCTATGATTAGAAGCAACCAGGCCTTCGAGGTAACCTGGGGAGTATCAAACAGGTAATCAGCACACTCTGTCTTAAGAACACACTGATTTCAAATAAAATGTAAATGAAAAAAAAAGAAGTTATGTACTTCACAGAGAGAGAGAGAGAGAGAGATTACTCCTAGAGACCAAATCCAGTTTATAAATGAGAAATAAAGGTGTGAGATGAGGCCCAAGTAGCAGCTGAACAAATATCATCCAGAGAGACCCTAGACCAAAAGGCCGCTGATGTAGCCACACATCGGGTCGAATGAGCCTTCACTTTTCCTGGCAGAGACAAACCTCTGAATAAGCCTGGCCAATGCATTACGAAATCCAGCGAGCAATAGACACTTCTGAGACACGTTTACTTAAAAAGGGCTTGGCATAGGACACAAAAAGCTGATCAGACTTGCAGAAAGGTTTAGTCCTGTGCAGATACCTCAACTGCCTATGTACATCCAGTAAATGTAAATTGTATTCCCATTTATTCTGGTAGTTCTGAAAAAATACTGGTAAGTTAATAATCTGATTAATATTGGCCTCCAAAGCTACCTTGGGAAGGAAGGAAGGACGGGTTAGGGCGTAGCGACACTATTCCTGTAAGAGACTTTAATAGGAAGAGCGTGAAGCTCTGACACCCTTCTAGCAAATGTAATGACAACCAAGAAGGCAGTTTTCCAGGTCAAAAATTGTAGATCCACAGATGCCGCAGGCTCAAAGGGAGGAAGAAACCAATACCTACAACAACAAAGTGAGGTCCCACGGAGGAATGGGGTCCTTAACCGGGGGTCTGAGAAGAAAGTTGGACTTTCACCATTGAGGAAAGTACAGTTGTGTACACCTACCATAAATGTAGATGTTCGAGTGTCTTCACTGTTGCAGTCATAACTGTAGGGTGCTCCTGCCGGCAGGCAGCCCGAGGTCGGCCAGAATCCCAAAGTCTGGGTCCGGCATCAGCTGTACAAGCCAGTACCCTGACATCAGTACGCTCTGGTACATAGCCGTCAGCCGACACCATCTTCTCCAGCCTTTCTTGCCCTAGATGTCAGAATTTCCCAAAAATCATAAATGAATCCAATAAGGAAACACAAATACACCACAAAAGAGAGAAAAAGAGGGGATAGGAGGGAGGGAAACACCGACTGCAACAGTGAAGACACTCGAACATCTACATGTATGGTAGGTGTACACAACTGTACTATGTTCATCGTGTTTCACTGTTGCAGTCATAACTGTAGGGTGGAATCCCAAAGCAGTGAAAAAAGGGAGGAGGTCTAGACAGAAGAAGGGGCAGCAAGAAGACCCTGCAAAACAGCAGAGGCAAAGCCTGCCCTGGTCTTAGAATACAAAGGGAGATTGTAGTGCTTGGAAAAAGTATGCACAGAACTCCAAGTGGCAGCTTCCAAGATATCCTTGGTAGGAACTCCCCTGAGAAAAACTGTAGAAGTAGCAGCTGCTCTAGTAGAATGACTTCTCACTGTGCCTGGAAACTGTTTCCCATGATGAGTGTAACAAAATCTTACTCCATAAGAAATCCATTTGGAAATAGTTTGTTTGGAAATAGCCTTTCCAAGAGAATTGGAGGCAAAAGAAACAAACAATTGGTCAGATTTTCTGAACTCTTTAGTCTTGTCCAAATAAAATCGTAACTGTCTGTGCACGTCCAAGGAATGCAAAATCCTTTCCCCTTTATTCTGAGGATTAGGAAAGAAGGTAGGAAGGTGAATTGTTTGATTTAAAGCCACTTTCGAAATCACCTTAGGCATGAAAGTAGGATTGGTCCTCAAGGATACTCTGTCCTGGTGGAAAATAAGGTATGGTTCCACAGCCATGAGAGCTTTCAACTCTGAGACCCTTCTGGCAGAAGTCAAAGCTAACAAAAGAACTGTCTTCCAAGATAAAAACTTAATATCTGAAGATGCAGCAGGCTCAAAAGGAGGCAAAGTAAGTTTTTCCAAAACATAATTAAGATCCCAAGCAGGAATAGGAGGGGTCCTGGGAGGCCTTAAATTCTTAGCCCTCTCAAGAATTGTCTCACCAAAGGATGAGAAAAACAGGGGATCAGTATTGAAATGAGCAGAAATAGCAGAAGCATGAATCTTAATGGAAGAAAAGGAAAGTCCATTAGACAAAAGATCCGAAGGTAAAGCAAAATAGAAGAGAGATCAGGTACCAGAGGGTCCAAGCCTCGGTCCTGCATCCAAATGCAAAATCTCTTCCATTTAGAGGCATAGGATTTCCTAGTGCTAGGGCGTCTAGCTTCCAAAAGAACATCCAAAACTTGTTTGGGAAGACTAGAAGAAATCAAATTCCTTTGAAGAGCCAAGCTGCCAGGCAAAGGGTCTTGAGATTGGAATGTAGCAACTGACCCTGATGCTGGGACAGAAGAGAAGGGTTCAGAGGGAGAATCCAAGGAGGCTCCAAGAACAGGTGCTTCAAAGTTGGATACCAAAACTGTCGAGGCCAATTTGGAGCAATCAAGATGAGGAACTTGGGCTTGTCCTGTTTTATCTTTAGTAATACCCGAGGAAGTACAGGAAGAGGAGGGAAGGCATATCCCGAAAGGTTTCTCCAGCTGAAGGACAGGGCATCCACTTTCCAAGCTGCTTTGTGGAATGACCTGGTGCAAAAGTGAGGCAGCTGATGATTGAGATGGGATGCAAACAGATCTATCTGGGGGCATCCCCAAACTGCAGTAATCCTGTTGAATAATTTGGTGTCTAGCATCCATTCGTGAGGATCCAAAATGTTCCTGCTCAGGCTGTCTGCTAAGAGATTCTGTTCTCCTGGTATGAATTGGGCCTGGAGATGTAGATTCAGATTTAGAGCTGTGTCCCATAAAGCCATAGCTAGTCTGCAAAGGGGGTATGAATGAGAACCCCCCTGCTTGTTTATGTACCACATGACTGTGGTGTTGTCGGTGTAAATCAAGAGAGACCCTGGATGCAAAAGGTTCTTGAAGGCTAGAAGAGCATTTTGAACTGCCAACATTTCCTTCAGATTGATGTGCCAGTGAAGATGATCCTTTGTCCAGGTTCCCTGCTGGCAATTGCCTAGAAAATGTGCTCCCCAAGCATAATCCGAGGCGTCCGTGGTTATGATTTGAGAAGGTTGAGGAAGACGGAAAGGCTTTCCTTCGTTTAAAGCACAAACCCTGGACCACCAAAGGAACTCCTTCTGGAGGCAGGGGATCAGAGTGTCCAGATCGTGGTAATGCTGCGACCATACACTTTTCAGATACCATTGAAGCTTTCTCATATGGAGCCTTGCATTTGGAATCAACAGAATGCAGGAAGCCATGTAGCCCAGTGCCTGCAAGAATTTCCTTGCAGTGAGCTGAGGTAGAGTTGCCAAAGTCTTGAAAATTGAAGCCAGCTGTATTTGTTTTTCTGTAGTGAGGAAGGCCCTTTTGTAAGGTTGTATTTAAGAGGGCTCCCAGAAATACCATTTGTTGAGAAGGGATGAAATGTGACTTTTTTGTGTTCACTGAAAATCCCAGTAGGAGGAGAAGATGTTGAACAAAATCCAGATGTTGAAGTAAAAGTTCCTTGCTATCTGCCTGAATAAGGCAGTCGTCCAAATAGGGGTAAATCTGAATCCCCTGGAGTCTGCAATAAGCCACTACTGGTGCCAGGCACTTGGTAAAGACTCTGGGCGCAGTAGATAAACCAAAGGGCAGTACAGAGAATTGAAAGTGTCTCGATCCTGCCTTGAACCTGAGGAATTTCCTGCGTTCCTGCCTGATGGGAATGTGCAAATAAGCTTCCTTTAGGTCCAATGTCACCATCCAGGCGTCCTGAGAGAGCATTGGAATCAGCTGCTGCAGAGTAAGCATCTTGAATTTTGGAATTTCCAAAAAGGTGTTTAACACAGAAAGGTCCAGAATAGGTCTCCATGAGCTTTGTTTTCTTGGAACCAGAAACAGTCTCGAATAAAAACCTTTTCCCATCTCTGAGAGTGGAACAGGCTCTATGGCTCTCATGGCCAGAAGAGCATCCACTTGATTAAAGGCCTCTGACCATTGATGTTTTGGCAGATCTGGCCAACCGAAAGCCCTTGGCAAGGTATGAAAGTGGAATTTGTAGCCTTTTAAAATCACGTCCAATACCCATTTGTCCTGGGTAATATGAGTCCAATTTCTGTAAAAAAGAGAAAGTTTTCCTCCGAGAGGGGCATCCAGGTAAAGAGGTCCTGTAGCTCAACCGAGAGAGCCATTGAGTTTGCTTTCTTTGAGATTGGGATCTGTCTTCTCCCCTTCTAGGTGAAGAAGCAGTCCATTGCCTCGATCTGAAGGAGGCCTGAGCTTGGCCACGACCTCTGGAGCGTCTATATCTTCCCCTTTGAGGCCTGTCAGACGTGGGAAAGGACCAATTCTTGGAGGGCCAATTCCTGGAAAATCTAGGAGGCTGAACTTGCAAGAAATCTTTCACAGTTTGCATAGATTTTGCCTTTTCTTCCATCTTTTTAATAACCTCCTCAGCCTTAGATCCAAAAAGAACATCATGCTGAACAGGGGCATCTAATAATTTAGCCTTAACCTGTTCAGGTAAACTTTGCTCACGAAGCCAAGCATGTCTCCTGATAACAGTACCAGAGGCTGCGGCCCTGCAAGAAGCATCCAAAGCATCAAAACCACAATGCAAGCTATGTTTGTTCAGTTGTTCAGTTGCATGCAATACATCCTGTAGTTCCTTATCTTCTGCACATGCAGGAAGGGAAGCAAGCTTTTGCTTTAAAACAGACAAAAGAAATTGCTGATATTTAAACATATGAAACTGGCAATTTAAAGCCCTAACAGAAAGGGTAGCAGAAGTATATACCTTTTTGCCCCACCTGTCTAAAGCACGAGAATCCTTCTCAGAGGGAATAGGATTCTTAGAAGTAGCAACTTTAGCAGCCTTAGAACCCTGAGATATAGTTTCAGGATCTGCAGAAGGATTCTTAAATAAGAACAAATGAGACTCAGGAACCCTATAAAACCTATCAGGCTTAGAGGGAGCAGGAGGCATGGAATCAGGATTCAAATTAGCCTCGGAAAAAGCATCATCCACAATGTCAAGAACAGGAGGGATAGCCAAAGGCCTATGTTGAGGAAGAAGAAATTCTCTAAGCCTCTTCTTGGAAGCAGAATAATCCTGACCTTCCCAATGAAAATGTTCCCTCATCTCATGTAAGGTTTCCCCAAAAGAAAAATCTTCAGGCGGAGAGGCAGAGGGCAAGGAGTCCTCAGCATCCGAATCCTCATAAGGAGGAAAAGAATATTCCCGATCAGAGGAAGAGACAGAAAGATATAGAAGCCTGGTCAGAGGAATCCATAGGAACATCCTGTCGAGGCCTTTTCTCGGGGTGAGAACCCCTAATCATTGTAAGCAAATCTTCAGCCATCCTTAACAATTGCTTCTGTGTCCTGGGAGTAGATTCAGAAGAAGCTTGAGCAGGAGCTTTAGACTTAACAGGAGTCTTTGTCTTTGCCTTTGAAATAGTGATGTGAGTAGGCCTGAATACCCCCTCAGAAGCCGGTACCTGCACAGCGGTTCCGGACCCATCCGAGGGAGCGACGTCCGAAGGTCCTGCAGCAGATAAAATAGAAGGCCTTGATGGCTCCCCATGGGAGTCCGTATCGGCCATCGGTTCAGAAGTGGCGGACGACAGGGGCTGCAAAAGCACCTCACTGACGACAGCAGAACCGGACGCCGGCTCCAGCTGCAACGAGTCCTGTTTGGACCTCGGGAGGCCTGTCCTTGTCTTTGCACTTCTTTTGAATTCCGGTAGTGTCCGACGACATTCTATAATTGAAGCGTCTGCCAAAGTAATTCAGAGCCCAGTCGTACCTGCGTTTGATAGTACGAGAATTAAACCTGGCATAAAACCGACAACAAGAAACGTCGTGGTCAGGGCCTAAGCAAGGTAGACAGTAAGAGTGGAAATCTTTATGAGGTATTTGTTTTCCACACGTAATACAATTATTAACTTTTTCTGACATCGGAGGAACAAGAAAAAGATTCCCCAACGGGGTACTTAGCTTTGAGAAGAGAAGTAAGAACTTCGGACCGACAACAACCAAAAATGCTGTTCAAAAATCGCCAACCAACAACTTGCGAGCTGCTTTCCACCGCACGGCAAGAAAGACTGGAGAAGATGGCATCGGCTGACGGCTATGTACCAGAGCGTACTGACGTCAGGGTACTGGCTTGTACAGCCGACGCCGGACCCAGACTTTGGGATTCTGGCCGACCTCGGGCTGCCTGCCGGCAGGAGCACCCTACAGTTATGACTGCAACAGTGAAACACGATGAACATCTAGCACCCTGATGAAAAATGCTAGCTAGAAAATCTAAAACCGCTGAAAGCGGTGCAGTGAAAGGGTCCAAAGACCTCTGAATGACCCATATAGAAAAACGCTTCCATTTACTGCGATAAACTTTTCTGGCAGACGATTTATGAGCTGCAACCAGAATGGACTTAACAGGAGATAACAGACCGGGAGTCGTAAGAATCATGGGAAGCGGAGCGGCCAAACAGTGGGCTTCAGACTGTCCAGATCTGGATGAGGAATCCCCGAGGGATGTGAAAGCAGATCCAGGACTGGATCCAAGGTCCATGGTGGAACAACTAGATGAGACCTGAGTAAGGGAAACCAAACCTGTTGAGGCCAGAATAGGGCAGTAAGGATCACAGTGCTCTCCAGCCTCCGGCCTTTCTGTAGAAATTTCGACATGAGGGGAAGAGGAGGATATGCATAAAGAAGCCCGGGAGGCCAAGCATGAATCAGAGCATCTCTGGGGGCTTCCCCCGGTGGGGGGGTTTCACAGCAAAAAACTTACTGCATTTCATGTTGTAAGGAGAAGCAAAGAGATCACAGCAAGGATGACCCCACTCTAGGAAGATCTGTTCCGCTACTGAAGGCTTCAGAGACCACTCATAAAGCATCAGGATAGATCTGTTGAGCCTGTCCACTAAAATGGTGGACCATCCCAGGATGTGTGTTGCCACCAGAAAACGGTTGGTGGAGATCGCCCATTCCCACACTCTCATGGCCTCTCAACATAAGGGATAAGATCTGGTTCCCCAGTTTGTTGATATACCAGACCAGTGACAAGTTGTCCGTCTGAACTGCAATCGTTCCCAGAGGAAGATGAGCATGGATTCACAACAAAAGAAGAACCGCTCTCATCTCTAGAACACTGATGTACAGATAAGGTCTAGGAAGGGGACCACGTGCCTTGGACTGTCCTTCCTGAGCAATGCCCCCCCCCACCCTAGTAGGGAGGCATCCATGGTCACTGTGGTTTGGGGTAAAGGAGGTTAAAAAAGGACGTCCCTGGAGAAGATCCAGGGACTGACTCCACCACAAAAGGGAGTCCCTTCATGCTTTTGAAATTCTCACTGGAAAAGACAAAGGAAAGTCTAACAGTGACCACACTGAACCACCAGTGTCCACTGCAGTACCTTCATATGAAGGCGTGCCATGGGGAGAAGATTTATAGTGGCCACCACAGAACCTAGTCCTAGAGCTTTTAACACTGCTTCAGCTGTTGGTAAATGTGTCTGTAGAATGTGCAAGACGTGTAAACCTGAAGCTGTGTATCCTGTCTGAGGTGAGGAACACCTTTGATTGTATTGCGTCCAGCCATGCCCGAATGAAATCTAGAATCTGGACTGGATGAAGAGCAGACTTGTTCATACTGATCGTAATGCCCAACTTGTTGGTTAGCTGAAGGAAGGAGTCCCTGGCCTGATATAGTAGATGCTCTGAGGGGGCGGTAAAGAGCCAATCATCCAGGTACGGAAAGACCTGAATGCCCTGAAGCCTCAGGTGAGCCGCTACTACTGCCATTACTTTGGTAAACAGCCAGGAGGGGCTGTGGTGAGACCAAAGGGGAGAGCTCGAAATTGGTAATGATTGGCTCCCAGCCGGAAGCGAAGGAATCTCCGGGAGCACCTGTGCATCTTGATGTCATAGTATGCATCCTGGAGGTCGACTGAGCACATTCAGTCTCTGTCCTGTAGATAAGGCAAGATAGACTGAATCATGACCATCTGGAATTTTGTCTTGGTTACTGACAGGTTCAATTGGGACAGATCCAATATTGGTCTGAGGTTCCCCGTCTTTTTGGCACTAAAAAGAACCCAGAATAAACCTCGGATCTGGACTAGTCTGGGGGGACAGGTTGGATGATTTGTTTTCTTAGCAGTGAGTCTACCTGCAATGCTGCTTCCTCCCACTGCGTGGATGGGATGTCCAGGAGGGCTTTGTTGGATGGGGGAAGATCCTTAAGGGAAAGAAATATCCTCTGGATATGACTCAAAGCACCCATTGATCTGCAGTGATGGACTCCCATGCTACTGGGTGAAGTGACAGATGACCTCTGACTGCCTCCAGAGATGGACAGCCGGGCAAATCCCTCAGGGTTGCTCTCCGGGTTTATCAGAGAAAGGTTCTAAGGACCCGAAATTCCTAGGACCCCCTCTGCCTCTGAGGCGGCATCTATCATATTCCCCTCTGCCTCTTGGGGAAGGTGAGTCCTCAGTGTCCTGGGAAAACGCCTGAGATTTGTGGAACCACATCATCTTCTGGCCTTGCTGGTTCCTGGAAAAGGACCTTTGAGGCGTGAGAAGCAGACCCAGATGGGAGACGGTGTCTTCCCGTCGTCCTTGCTCTGGACCAAAGTGTCTCTGACCGTCTTCCCAAAAAGGGAAGAACCATCATAAGGGGCATTGGTAAAAGACACCTTGAAGAGCTCCGAGAACTGACATAAGCGGAGCCAGGTGTGTCACCGGATGGCAATGCCTGACCCCGCCACCCATGTATCTCCCTCAGTGGCATGGGAAAGCAAACGCATAGATGTGTGGGCTACAGATTTTAGGGTGGTTATTCGTGCATCGAACGTCTTCCCTGTCCTCTGCCAACATGGATCCTGGGGTAGACTCCGTGACTTCCTTGACCAGATCACTCTGGAGTCAAATAACATGCGCCATGTAGTTCAGCACCTTCACACAGAAGGTCGCTGAAGCATAAACTCCCTTGCCAAAACAATCCAACGTTCTCAACTCTCGGTCAGGGGGATGGAAAGTACAGTTGTGTACATTCACCATAAATGTGGATGTTCGAGTGTATTCACTGTTGCAGTCATTACACTTGGGTTATCCTGCTGGCAGGCTACCCTCAGTCGGCCTGAATTCCAAAGTCTAGGTCCGGCGTCGGTTGCTGTCGCCTCTTCCCTGACGTCAGTGCGCCAGGGGGTATAAAAGATGCAGCCGATGCCATTTTCTTCAGTTTTTCTTGCCCCAGATTTCAGGTGCCCCCAACAGGGTAGGCTAAAAATAAGAAGTTATGTACCTACCATAACGTTCCATGTTAGTTGTCTTCTCTCGCCTTCTTTCTTGCTTGATGGGTTCGGAGCCAATCCCTCGGCTCCGACTCGGCACTTGCTAAGCTCGAGAGTCTCTTTCACCAGCTCGAGGCAGCCCCATATCCCATGATGCAAGGCAGTAAATACCCAGATCTCGTTTGTTGCCAAAGGGCAATAATACCAAGCATAAAATACTCCCAAAGGAAGAAGAAACTTACAAATGGAAAAAGGACCAGGTCTGAATGGTCTTTAGCATAAAAGTTTCTTATACAAGGTCTGTCCAGGCCAGGGGGAAGGAGGGAGGGTCGCAAGAAAGAAGCGAGAGAAGACAACTAACATGGAACGTTATGGTAGGTACATAACTTCTTAATGTTAAGTTGTCAATCTCGCCTTCATTCTTGCTTGATGGGACCGCGTCCCTAGCACCTCTATCCTGGGTGGCTCAATGGAACAAACTCTTGAGAACTGTAGAGCCAAAACTGGCCCTGTCCCTGGAGGCCAAGTCCAATTTGTAATGGGAAACAAAAGTGTGAGGAGTGGCCCAAGTGGCGCTGCACAAATAGTGTCCAAAGGCAGTCTAGCTTGAAAAGCTGTAGAAGTAGCTAAACTCCTAGTTGAATGTGCTTTAGGTTTTGAGCACAGCTGTTTTCCCCTGATCGTATAAATTTCAGTGATGACCGAAGAAAGCCATCTGGATAAAGTCACTTTAGAAACAGGAAGGCCTTTTTTATTATCCGCATAGGAAACAAAAAGTTGATCAGATTTTCTAAATTTTTTTGTTCTGTCCAAATAATATCTGAGCTGACGGTGGACGTCAAGATAATGTAGCTTTTGTTCAGCTCTATCTGAATAGTTAGGAAAAAATACCGGGAGATCAATGGATTGATTCAGATTGTTTTTTGAAGCGACCTTAGGTAAAAAGGATGGATTAGTTCTCAAAGATACTCTGTCTTTGTGAAAAATCAAATAGGGGGGTCGAACCGAAAGAGCATGAAGTTCAGACACCCTCCTGGCAGATGTAATAGCCACTAGGAATAAAGTTTTCCAAGAAAGAAATTTCAGGGAACAAGAAACAGCTGGCTCGAAGGGGGGAAGAATTAAGGATGTCAGCACTAAATTTAGATCCCACTGAGGAGGAGGATTCCTAATTGGAGGCTTTAGTAGGAAAATTCCTTTTAAGAAGGCCCTGCAGAGCCTATGGGACATAATATTATGATCTGCTATCCCGACATGGAAATTAGAAATAGCAGCCAATTGAACTCTGACTGTGGAAGAAGAGGAGCCTGCATGAAAAATCTCTGCTAAGAAGTCCAGAACTGCCTGAACAGGGGCAGTAAAAGGATCAATATTTTGGGCCTTAGCCCAATAAGAGAAACGTTTCCATTTGCTTGTGTAAATCCTCCTGGTAGAGGATTTTAGTGAAGCTACTATGATGTCTCTAACTGGGTTAGAGATCAAAGGAAGCCTGGCTAAGGAAGGAAGTGGAGCAACCATGCTGTGAGGTTGAGAGAAGGGATTGACCGGTGCAGCTGACCGGATTGGTGAATCAGTAGATCTGGCACTGGGTCCAGATGCCACGGCTGCACCAAAAGGTGATGATGGAGGAACGGAACCAAACTTGTCGAGGCCAGTAAGGGGCAATGAGAATCAATTTGGCTCTCAAAGCGGTAGCTTTCTGGATCACCTGAGGGATCAGAGGAAATGGAGGAAGGCATAAAGAAGTCCCTGGGGCCAATCCTGGGTCAGAGCGTCTCTGGGGATGGCCTGATAGAGGGAAGAGGCTGAAGAAGTCTGGACATTTGCTGTTTTGGGGAGTAGCAAAAGATCGCGACATGGGCGACCCCATTCCAGAAAAATCTCTTCCGCTATAGATTGCTTGAGAGACCACTCGTGAGGCATGAGGATAGCTCTGCTCAATCTGTCCGCTATAATGTTGGTTTTCCCAGGGATATGCGTTGCTACCAGAAACCGATGAGAGGAGATCGCCCATTGCCAAAGTCTGAGCGCTTCGACACAAGGGTAGGACTTGGTTCCGCCCTGTTTGTTGATATACCAAACTACAGACATGTTGTCTGTGTGGACTGCAATTGTCCCTACGGGAAGAAAGTCGTTGAGGGCTTGCAACGTTAAAAGCACTGCTCTCATCTCCAGGACATTTATGTGCAGATGGTACTCGAGCGGTTGCCACGTCCCATGAACCATCCTGCCCTGATAATGACCCCCACCCGATCAGGGAGGCATCCGTGGTGACAGTGGCTATCGGGACGGAGGTACAAAGCACCTGCCTTGGTGAACCTGAGACGATGTGATCCACCAAGCAAGATGCTCTTTGCATGTCTGTGTCACCAGAATCTGGTGACGCATTGGAAGTTGCTGGTATGACCACTGTGTGAACAGCATCCACTGAAGAAGGCGCATGTAGAATCGAGCCAGGGAAGAAGAGTAATGGCCGCAGCCATGAGGCCTAATACCTTTAGAACCATTCTGGCCTGTATTTTCTTGCTGGCCAGAATGATCCTGACATGAGTCTGAATGTCTGAAACTCTTTGTTCTGTAAGGGTAGCTGACATCCGAACAGTGTTTAAGTTTGCCTATGAAGGTAATAGACTGGCAGGGCGATAAGGATGACTTTTCGAAGTTGATTGAGATGCCCAAATGAGAACAAAGGTCTATTGTGTAATCCCTGGCTTGTATAAGCTGATGCCTGGTGGTGGCTGACAGGAGCCAGTCGTCGAGATACGGAAACACCTGGAATCCTTGACGTCTCAGGTGAGCCGTGACCACTGCCATGCATTTGGTGAACACTCTGGGGGCTGTAGTGAGACCAAAGGGCAGGGCTCTGAACTGGAAGTGACTGGACCCCAGCCAGCGGAGAAATCTCCTGGAGCGTCTGTGAATTTTGATGTGATAGTACACGTCCTGAAGATCTATTGAGCACATCCAGTTGTCCTTCTGTAAGAAGGGCAGAATTGACTGAAGAGTGACCATTCGGAATCTTGTCTTCCTGACAGACTTGTTGAGTCTGCTGAGATCCAATATTGGTCTCCAGTCTCCCGTCTTTTGGGGACCAAAAGAACCTTGAGTAGATTCCGGGCTCTGAATGGTCTATTGTAACTGGCTGAATGGCTCTTTTTTGCAGTAGTTTTGCGACTTCTAACTCTGCAATGTCCCTTAGACCGGGTGGTACATCTGGAAGGGAACTTGAGGGGAAGGGACTTTCCTCGAAAGGAATTATGTAACCCTTGCATATGATCGACTGTACCCATCTGTCTTGAGTGAGGGAATGCCAGGCTTCTGGGTACAGTGATAATCTTCCCCCGACTGCCTCCAAGGAGGGACAGCTGGGCAACACCTCAGGGATGCTGAAAGGGCTTATCAGAGAGAGGCTCCCTGTTTCCCTGGTTCTTCGGACCCCCTCTGCCTCTAGAGCGGCGTCTGTTGTTGTTACCCCCTCTGCCTCTAGGGGTAAACTGACCACGTGAATCTGGCGTGACTCCTTGGGATTTACGGAACCACATCTTCCCACCCTTCTGTCCTTTGGGATAAGGCCTAGAAGGGGTGGGAAAACGGACTCCAACAGCAGAAAGAGTCTTGCCGTCCTGCTCACACCTGGTCAAGGTTTCCTTCACCTGAGGGCCAAACAAAGCTGACCCATCAAAGGGAGAATTTGTGAAGGACGCCTTAAAGGGATCCGTAAAATCACATAGCCGCATCCAGGCTTGGCGTCTAAGAGCCACACCTGTGCCTGCGGCTCTACTCGCTCCATCCGCAGCATAAGATATTAGCCGCATGGAGGAGTTAGCAATGGAATTGAGGGTTCCTAGCTGCGAAGCAATCTTTTCTTGAGCCCCTGCAGCTGTAGGATCCTGAACTACTTCTCCCAGCTCCTTGAGGATATCTCTTTGGAGTCTGGTGAAGTGACATAGGTAATTCAGCGAAAGCATAGCAAAGGTCGCTGAGGAAAACATCCGCTTACCGTACCTATCCATGGTCCTAGAGTCCTTATTAGGAGGATGGACGGGCACGGAAGGATCTGCAAGTTGCTGTTTGGTGGGCGCAGCCACCGCCATGGGAGCAGCGGGGACACCCTTGGTAAGGAATTGTTTGTCACTAGGGCAGTGATAAATTTAGAAGGCCTCCTAGGGACTGGCTCTACAGAGTCAGGAGCTGCCCACGCCTTCGTGCAATAACCTGCATAAGGGGTCGAAGGCGGAGACACCCAGGAGGTGGAGGGCCGAGATCCAAACGCCTCTAGGTATACTGAATCATCCTCAGAGGGATTGTTGGTGGGCCAGTTTCCCCTCTGTTTCAGAAGTTCTAGGATGTCTGAGAAGGAGACATCCTCAGAGAGGATCTAGGGGATCCCTCTGACTCATCAAAGTCAGTATCTGAAGTGACAGACTCGGGGGAGTCTACATGCTTCCTCTTACAAGTCCTCTTCCTAGGAGGATCTCCCGAAACATCAGGAGAATCCTCGGAAGAGGGGGAAATTCCCAATGGGGAAACCTGAGGCGGAGGATCTCTGGGTCCTGTAGCAAGAGAAGTGGCAGAGATGTCAACAGGTACAATAGAGGGAGGAGCTACGGAACAGACTGCTGACTGATACCAGTGGCCAGTACACTCTTCATCACCTCGAATGCTCCCCTCCCAGGCAGGTCCGGGAGAACCCGCTCCAAGAGCTAGGAACTCCAGGGCCAGCGAAGGGAAGTCTCCGAGGCAGATGGAGCCGAGCTCACCAAGGCCGAGGCTCCAAGGGGAAGAGCGGGCTCGGACAAGGGTCCGATGCCACTCACCCCCTCGGAGGAGACCATGGAAGCCCGACCACCGAATCCCTCTAAGGAAGAGGAGATAAGAGTAGAGGCTGAAGGAACAGAAGGGGGTATCCGTCCTCCAGCCGTAGCAGTAACCATTCCTGAAGACTCCAACTCCAAACTCTGGGGTAGAGTTGAAGGAGGAACAGTAACGGGGTGTGGGCCAACAGTCGTCTGTTGAGACGGACTGTGTAACATTTGGGCCAGTACCTGTGACTTGAGTAATCTACTGACCACTCTCTCTAGGTCATGGTCTGATAACCTGGATGACCTTGAAGATTGGCTCCGATGGCTCCGTTCCGATAGAAGAGGTGAAGCCGGCGAAAGTATCGGCTCCAAGGAAGGAGACCTCGACCTCTTCCTGGAATGAGCCATCGGAGCCGATACAATAGATCCTGTCGGAGCCGATTTCTCGGAGCCGACAGAACGTCTCGATGTATCGGCTCCAGCCGGAGCCGATACAGCCACCAAAGTAACGGTGTCGGAGCCGATCGGAGCCGACACCGATGCCTGTGCCACATGGGTGTCGGAACCGATCGGAGCCGACATCGAAGTGGTCAAAACAGATTCGGCACCGATAGCCATCGGTGCGAAGCTGTCAATCCAGAATCGGCTCCAGCGGAGCGATCTCGACTCAATACGAGTCGGAGCCGAGGCCGCAGGCTTAGAAACAGAAGCCTGGGTCTTGGCAGGTTTAGTTGATTTTGGTGGAGCCGACTTAGCCGGAGAGCCCTCCGGCTTAAGAAGGCCCCTAAGAATCAACTTATTACGTCTCTCCTGCAGGACTCTCTGGCTGAAGGAGTGACAAATAGCACAGGAGTCCTGCAGGTGAAGAGGGCCCAGACAATACAGGCAAGAAGTGTGACCGTCCGTCAGAGACATCTTCTGACAGCACGAGTCACACTTCTTAAAACCCGAGACCCTCTCCTTAGACATAGTGTTGAGACCCAACACACACACACAACACCAGTCTAAATTAACTTACACAAAAATACCAAAAAGGTATTCTATAAAATACAACACACACACACCCTAACAGGGGGGGGATGGGATAGGGAAAAATTGACTGACAAAAAATTAAAGGAGACAGGAAAATTCTGTCAGAAAGGGTAGAATATAACTATAAAACTATCAAAAAAGAGTTTTTTGACTAAAAAAAGGGGCTTAAATCACAAAAGTGAACAACTTACCAGGAGCTGGTAAAAAGAAGACCTCCTAAGCGAAGCGGCAAACGAGATCTGGATATTTACTGCCTTGCATCATGGGATATGGGGCTGCCTCGAGCTGGTGAAAGAGACTCTCGAGCTTAGCAAGTGCCGAGTCGGAGCCGAGGGATCGGCTCCGAACCCATCAAGCAAGAATGAAGGCGAGATTGACAACTTAACATTGAGAAGTTATGTACCTACCATAACGTTCCATGTTAGTTGTCTTCTCTCGCCTTCTTTCTTGCTGGATGGGTTCAGAGCTGAACCTCGGCTCCGACTCGGCCACTTACTAAAGCTCGAGAGATAATTTTACCGGCTCGAGGCAACCCTATATCCCATGATGCTAGGCGATAACTACCCAGATCTCGTTTGGTTGCTGAAAACAACATTAGGCAATATAGTCCTCCAACTGAAGAGGAGGAGGAAAGGGATAACCCCGAGAGGATCGCTATCTAAGCTGTAGTTACCCTAGGACAAGCTATTTGGCTGAAAGTGCAAGATCAGGACCCTTCAAAGAAGGGGAAATCTTCTCGGTCTGTCCAGGCTAGGGGGATGGTGGGCGGGACCCAAGAAAGAAGGCGAGAGAAGACAACTAACATGGAACGTTATGGTAGGTACATAACTTCTCAATGTTAAGTTGTCAATCTCGCCTTCATTCTTGCTGGATGGGACCGCGTCCCTAGCGCCTTCATCCTGGGTGGCTCATTGGAACAGACTCTTGAGAACGGTGGAACCAAAATTTGCCCTGTTTCTGGAGGTCATGTCCAATTTGTAATGTGAAACAAAGGTATGAGGAGAAGCCCATGTGGCTGCCGCACAAATAGTATCTATTGGTAGTCTAGGTTGAAAGGCTGTTGATGTGGCTAGCGCCCTGGTTGAATGGGCTCTTGGCTTAGAAAGCAATTCTTTACCTCTGCGTTGGTAACTATACGTGATCAGAGAAGAGAGCCACCTAGACAGGGTTACCTTGGATATTGGAAGGCCTTTCCTATTTTCTGCATAAGATAAAAAGAGTTTATCAGATTTCCTGATTTGTTTAGTTCTGTCCAAATAATATCGGAGCCGACGATGAACATCCAGACAATGCAGTTTTTGCTCCGCCCTGTTCGAATAATTAGGGAAGAAAACTGGGAGGTCAATTGATTGATTTAAATTTGTCTGCGAAGCCACCTTGGGTATGAAAGAGGGGTTCATTCTTAGAGAAACTCTGTCTTTGTGGAAGACTTAAGTAAGGAGGACGAATGCAGAGGGCATGAAGTTCAGATACTCTCCTAGCAGATGCAACAGCGACCAGGAAGAGTGCTTTCCAGGAAAGTAATTTCAATGAACAGGAAGCCGCAGGTTCAAAGGGAGGTAGAATCAAGGATGTTAAAACTAAGTTTAGATCCCACTGTGGTGGAGGATCTTTAATCGGGGGTTTGAGTAAAAAGACACCTCTAAGGAATGCTTTGCAAAGCTTATGGGACATGATGCTGCAGTCCGACAGACCTATGTGAAAATTTGAAATGGCTGCCAACTGGACTTCTACTGTGGATGATGAAGATCCTGAATGAAAAAATTCAGCTAGGAAATCCAAGACCGAGTGAATTGGAGCGGTGAACGGATCTATAATTCTAGCCTTTGCCCAGAAGGAAAAACGTTGCCATTTACTAGTGTAGATCCTTCTGGTGGAAGATTTAAGGGAAGCTACTATAATATCCCGGACGGGATTTGAAATCATAGGAAGCCTGGCTAAAGACGGAAGTGGAGCAACCAAGCAGTGAGGTTGAGAGAATGGAGGGATTGGTGCAGCTGCCCCGACTGATGGGCCAAAAGATCTGGCACTGGATCCAGATGCCAAAGCTGCTCCAAGAGATAACGATGCAGGAACGGAAACCATATCTGTCAAGGCCAATAAGGGGCAATGAGAATCATCTTGGCTCTCAAGCCGGTTGCTTTCTGAATTACCTGTGATATTAACGGAAGGGGTGGAAAGGCGTAAATAAGTCCCCGAGGCCAATCATGGACTACAGCGTCTCTGGGGGGATGGCCTGGAAGGGGGAAGAGGGTGAAGAAGTTGGAGCATTTGCTGTTTTGAGGTGTAGCAAAAAGATCGCAGCAAGGAAGGCCCCACTTCTGAAAAATCTCTTCCGTCACAGATTGTTTGAGAGACCACTCGTGTGGCATGAGGATAGCTCTGATCAACCTGTCCGCTATGATGATGGACTTCCCGGGGATATGCGTTGCTATCAGAAACCGCTGAGAAGAGATCGCCCATTGCCAAAGTCTGAGTGCTTCTCGACACAGGGGATAGGACTTGGTTCCGCCCTGCTTGTTGATATACCACACTACGGACATATTGACCGTTCGGATTGCAATAGTCCCCAGGGGAAGAGTGTCTTGGAAGGCTTGCAACGTCAAAAGCACTGCTCTCATCTCCAGGACATTTATGTGCAGGTGGCATTCGAAAGGTTGCCATGTGCCATGGACTGTCCTGCCCTGAAAATGCCCCCCCCCACTCGATCAGGGAGGCGTCCGATGTGACCGTGGTGACCGGGGAGGGAGGACTAAAGGGTCTGCCTTGATGGACTTGAGGGGACGACATCCTCCAAGACGGATGATTTTTGCAAATTGGAGTTATCATGATCTTGTGGTGCATAGGGAGTTGTTGAAAAGACCATTGGGGAAAAGCATCCACTGTAGAAGACGCATGTAAAAGCGGGCAAGAGGAAGAAGTGTGATGGCTGCCGCCATGAGCCCCAATACTTTCAGGACATACCTGGCCTGAATTCTGTCGCTCTGAAGCAGAACATGAACATGGTTTTGGATATCTAAGACCCTTTGATCTGTTAGCTTTGCTGAGAGCTGCACGGTGCCCAAGTTGGCGCCTATAAAGGTAATAGATTGACAAGGCAGACTTTTCGAAATTTATAGAGATTCCTAGCCCTCTGCAAATGTGAATGGTGTAATCTCTGGCCTGAAGAAGTTGATGCCTGGTGATGGCGGTGAGGAGCCAGTCGTCTAGATATGGAAACACCTGGAATCCTTGACGCCTCAGGTGAGCCGTAACCGCTGCCATACATTTGGTGAACACTCTGGGGGCTGTAGTGAGACCAAAAGGCAGGGCTCTAAATTGGTAGTGACTGGCTCCCAGCCGAAAGTGGAGAAACCTTCTGGAGCGCCTGTGAATTTTGATGTGATAGTACGCATCCTGAAGGTCCACGGAGCACATCCAATTGTCCTTGCCCAGAAAGGGTAGAATGGACTGTAGCGTGACCATCTGGAATCTTGTCTTTTTTACAAACTTGTTTAGTTTGCTGAGATCTAATATTGGTCTCCAGTCCCCTGTTTTTTTTGGTACCAAAAAGAACTTTGAGTAGACTCCGGATCCTAGTTGGTCTGCTGGGACTGGCTGGATGGCTATTTTGCTAGTAGTTTTGATATTTCTAGCACTGCTTGTTCCCTTAGACTGGGTGGAACGTCTGGAAGGGTTCCCTTTTGTTGAGTTGGGGTTTGGATAAAAGGAATTTTGTAACCCTCGGATATAACTGACTGTACCCATTTGTCTAAAGTGAGGGAGAGAGACTTTTGGGCACAGCGACAATCTTCCCCCTACTGCCTCCGAAGGTGGACAGTCGGGCAACATCTCAGGGATGTTGGAAGGGTTTGTCAGAGAGAGACACTCTGCTACCCTGATTCTGCGGACCCCCTCTGCCTCTTGGGTGGCGTCTGTTGTTGTTACCCCCTCTGCCTCTGGGGGTAAACTGACCTCTTGCGTCAGGCGTGACTCCTTGTGATTTGCGGAACCACATCTTTCCACCCTTTTGACCCTTAGGATATGGTCTGGAAGGGGTGGAGAAACTGACTCCTACGGCAGAAAGAGTCTTGCCATCTTGCTCGCATCTGGTCAAGGTGTCTTTCACTTGAGGCCCGAACAACATCGAACCATCAAAAGGGGAGTTAGTGAAGGACGCCCTGAAGGGGTCTGCAAAATTACAAAGCTGCATCCAGGCGTGACGCCTCAAGGCCACACCTGTGCCTGCGGCCCTACTTGCTCCATCGGCTGCATAGGAAATGAGCCGCATGGAGGAGTTAACAATGGAATTTAAGGTTCCTAGCTGTGAGTTGATTTTATCTTGGGACCCAGCAGCTGACGGATCCTGTAAAACTTCACCCAACTCTTTGAGAACATCTCTCTGAAGGCGGGTGAAGTGACACAAGTAATTCAGTGACCGCATGGCAAAGGTCGCTGAAGAAAACATCCACTTACCGTACCTATCCATAGTCCTAGAATCCTTGTAGGAGGATGGATAGGTATTGAAGGATCGGCTAGTTCCTTCTTGGTGGCTGCAGCCACCACCATGGCATCAACCGGGACATCTTTTGTTAAAAATTGCCTATCAGCTGGAGCCATAATAAATTTAGAAGGCCTCCGTGGGGTGGATTCCACCGAATCCGGGGCCGTCCACGCCTTCCGTGCCACCACTTCCATAAGGGGGTCGAAAGGCGGAGACACCCAGGAGGTGGAGGGTCGAGAACCAAATGCCTCCAGGTAAACCGACTCGTCCTCAGAAGGATTAAGGGAAGACCAGTTCCCCCTCTGTTTCAGGATTTCATGGATGTCTGAGAAAGAGACATCCTCTGAGGGGGACCTTGGGGATCCTTCCGGCTCATCCAAGTCGGTATCGGATGTAATGGACTCAGGGGAGTCCACATGCTTCCTCTTACATGTCCTCTTGTGCGGAGGTTCACCTGACGGGTCAGGAGAAGCCTCGGAAGAGGAAGATATTCCCAGTGGGGAAACCTGAGGCGTTGGATCTCTGGGTCCGGGAGCAAGAGAGTGGGAAGAGACGTCAGCAGGCACTGTAGTGGGAGGAGCTGATGGAGTTGACTGTTGACCATGCCCTGGGGCTAGTACACTCCTCATCACTTCGAAGGCTCCCCTATCAGACAGGCCAGAGGGCTCCCGCTCCGAAAAAGTAGGAACCCCAGGCCGCACCGACAGGGATGGCTCCGAAGCCGATGTCGGGGCCGAGCTCATCAGCGCCAATGCTCCGAGAAGGAGAATGGGGTCGGACAAGGGTCCGATGCCACTCGCCCCCTCAGAGCCGGCGAGAGACCAGGCGCCCGGATCCCTCCAATGAAGGCATCAAGGAGGAGATCGGAGCAGAGGACGACAGAGCCAAAGGGGGAGGTATCGGCTCCGACTCCACAACAGTCACGGCTCCGAGGAGCTCCGGCTCCGAACTCTGAGGGAGAGTCGAAAGAGGAATAGTAGGTGGAGTTGAAATAGCCACTGTCTGATGAGACGGGCTATGAAGCATTTGGGCCACTGCCTGAGACTTTAACAGTCTACTGACCACTCTCTCAAGGTTATGGTCGGAAAGCCTGGACGACCAAGAAGAACGGCTCCAATGGCTCCGCTCCGAGAGCAAGGGTGACCCCAGAGCTGAATGGATCGATTCCAAAGATGGGGATCTGGACCTTTTCCTGGAGATGGATGGAGCCGAAGATACGTCGGCTCCAGCCGGAGCCGACCGTGAGAGTAGAGGCTCAGCGGTATCGGCGCCGAGTGGAGCAGATGCTGGAAGCTGTGACACAAAAGTATCGGCTCCAGCCGGAGCCGATGTTGCCACAGATGGTGAGCCAGCAGCCGAAGGCTTAGGACTCGGAGCAGACGGTTTGGCTGGCTTAGAGGGCTTCCCCGGCACAGACTTAGGCGGGGAGCCCTCGGGCTTTAATAAGCCCCTTAAGATTAATTTGTTCCTGCGCTCCTGCAGGACTCTTGGGCTGAATGCATGGCACACAGAACAAGAGTCCTGCAGGTGCAGAGGTCCCAGGCAGTAAACAAAAGAAGTGTGACCGTCTGTCAGACATCTTCTGACAGCACGAGTCACACTTCTTGAAGCCTGAGACCGTTGTGTCCTTCGACATAGTGCTGTCGAAGTAAAAGGGCACAAATGTAAAAAACACAAACACACACACCCAATCCACACAAACTAAGAAAAAAACAAGGATAAAAGGGGCACAAACACACCACAAACACAGTACAGAATCCCTGTCAGGAATTAGGAAAGGGGCAGGCCTAAGGCCTAACCTAAAGGGAGGGATGTATAATTTCGGATAAAGGGGAAAGAAAAAGGTACTAACGGGGAAGAGGTTTTAAATTGACCGTTTAAACAAGAAGGGAGTGGGAAAACTAAGTAGGAAGATACTTATATATATATATATATATATATATATATATACACACACACATATATATATATATATATATATATATGTATATACAAGTCCAAGACTTACAAGAGCCGGTAAAAACACACCTCGCAAGCGAAAGCGGCAAACGAGATTGGGGTAGTTATCGCCTAGCATCATGGGATATAGGGTTGCCTCGAGCCAGTAAAATTAGCTCTAGAGCTTTAGTAAGTGGCAGAGTCATCCAGCAAGAATGAAGGCGAGATTGAGAACTTAACATTATGCCAATAAAACATACATGCACCAAAGTATATTATACCTTCATCTATAAGCAAATACAGCACATAGGTTGTATAGATTAGAGAAGTGCAGATAAGTTCCAGCAAAGATATGGGGGATGGTGGGTAACCTGGACTGCAACAGTGAATACACTCGAACATCTACATTTATGCTAACTGTACTATGTTCTTCATTTTTCACTGTTGCAGTCATTACACTTGGGTTGAATCCCAAAGCTATGGTTGGGCGGCTGGAGCTAAATAGCATTAGGAGCAGCTACGAGGCCCTGCAGAACTGCAGTGGCAAAGCCTGCCCTGGATTTAGAGTAGAGTGGTAAATGATAGTGCTTTGTAAAGATGTGCACTGAACTCCAGGTAGCAGCCTCTAAAATGTCTTTGGTTGGTACTCCCCTGAGGAAGGCTGCTGAAGTGGCTGCTGCTCTAGTTGAATGTGGCCTAATGCCCTTAGGCACTGGCTTGCCATATTGTGAATAGCAGAAGTGAATGCAGTGGCCTATCCACTTTGAAATAGTCTGCTTTGAGATAGCCTTTCCTTGTGATCCTGCAGCATATGCCACTAGTAGTTGCTCTTGTCTTTCTGAAAGCTTTGGTTCTGTTCAAGTAGAAGCGTAGCTGTCTGTGTATGTCCAAAGAATGCAGAATTATCTCCCCCTTATTCTGTGGGTTTGGATAAAAAGTAGGCAGATAAATAGTTTGGTTAAGGGCCACACTGGACACCACCTTAGGCATAACTGTCGGGTTTGTCCTCGGAGAAACCCTGTCTGGATAAAAAATGATAAAAGGTTCCCCAGCCATGAGTGCCTGTAGCTCGGAGACCCGTCTTGCAGAGGTTATTGCTAGGAGCAGAGCTGTTTTCCAAGATAAAAACTTTATATCAGCTGTAGCGGCTGCCTCAAAAGCAGACAGGGTGAGTTTTTCCAAGACATAATTGAGGTCCCATGCAGGTATTGGTGATCTCATTGGAGGCCTTAAGTTTTTGGCTCCTCTGAGGTACTGCCTTAACAAAGGATGTGAAAAGATTGGTGGCTCTGTATTATAATGAGCCGAAATGGCAGATGCATGAATTTGATGAAAATGTTAGGCCTTTGTCCAGCATCTCAGTTAAGTATTGCAAAATCTGAGGAATATTTGGTACAGCTGTGCCAATTCTTTGTGCCTGGTTCCAGGCACATAATCTCTTCCATTTTCCAGCGTAAGATTTTCTGGTACTAGGCCTTCTGGCCTCCAAAATGACATCCATCACAGCTTTAGTGAGAAGTGAGTTTTGTATGACTAATATTATCCACCATGCTGCCAGATTTAAGGTATTGAGTTGGCTGTGCAGGATCTGATTGTTTTGTTGGGACAGTAGATGAGGTATTTGAGGCAAGGACCAAGCCGGGCATTGAGACAAGTTCCTTAGGATTGGATACCAGTACTGGCGGGGGCCAGTCTGGGGCAATCAGTATCATCTTTGGCTTCTCTTGCCTGACCTTTAGGAGTACCTTGGGGAGGAGAGGCAGTGGAGGAAAGGTATATACTGCTAAGCTTTTCCAGCTGAAAGATAGGGTGTACACCTTCCATGCTTGTCTGTGATAAGTCCTTCTGTAGAATCTTTTTAGTTGGTAGTTGTGAGGAGAGGCAAATAAATCTATATCTGGGCATCCCCATTTCCTTGTTATCGTGCTGAAGATTTGTGGATCCAATTTCCACTCGTGGGGATCCGTGAGGTTTCTGCTTAGTTCGTCTGCCAGAGTATTTATCTTTCCTGGCAGGAATTGTGCCTGCAGATGTACTTGGTAAGTCAATGCTCTGTCCCACAAAGTCGTGGCTGGTCTGAATAGGGGGTAAGAATGAGCATCTCCCTGCTTGTTTATATACCACATGACCGTGGTGTTGTCTGCCTTTATCAGTAGTTGTCCCGGATGAAGTAGGTCCTTGAAGGCTGTCAGGGCATTCTGAACAGCTAGCATTCTTTTTGACTGATATGTAGATGCATTTGGTTTGCGGACCATGTGCCTTAAATACATCTTCCTGCCATGTGGGGCCCCCCCAGGCATAATCTGATGCATCCGTTGTTAATGTCTGCCTGGCTGGGGGTAAAGTGAATGGCTGTCCCTTGTTCTGGTGACAAACCTTCGCCCACCATCAAAACTCCTGTTGTAGGCAGGGAATGAGGGTAATTATTGTTTCCAGGCTGTGGCAATGTTGAGCCCAAACACTTTTTAGGTACCATTGAAGTTTCCTCATATGCAGTCTCGCATACGGAATTAGTAGAATGCAGAATGCCATGAAGCCCAAAGCCTGCAGATTTTTTCTTGCAGATAACTGGGCCTTTGTTGCCAACAGTTTGAAATATGTAGTCAGTTGCCTTTGTCTGGTGTGAGATAAGCCACCTGGGCAGTTGTATTTAAGCTTGCACCCAGGAATATTATCTCTTGAGAGGGTACTAGTTTTGATTTCTTTTTGTTAACTGTGTACCCTAGGCCTGTTAGAAATCTCTTTACAAACGCCAGGTGCTGTAGTAGAATGTCCTTGTTCTCTGCTTGAATGAGGCAGTTGTCCAAGTAAGGATATATTTGTATTCCTCTGTCTGCAGAATGCAATTACTGGTGCCAGGCACTTTGTGAAGACCCTGGGTGCAGTAGATAAGCCAAAGGGCAGTGCAGAGAATTGGTAGTGCATTAAGCCAGCTTTGAATCTGAGGTATCTTCTGTATGTTTCTCTGACTGGGACATGCAGGTATGCCTCTTTTAGGTCTAAAGTCACAAGCCAAGCCTTCTTGTCCAGCATGGGCAGAAGCTGCCGTAGGGTCAACATTTTGAATTTTGGTATATCCAGATATGTGTTTAGAATAGATAGGTCCAGTATTGGTCTGCAGGTCTTGTCCTTTCTGGGTACCAAGGACAGTCTTGAATAAAATCCTTGTCCCTGTTCTTGCTCTGGTACTTGTTGAATGGCCCTCATGTCCATGAGGGATGAGACTTGTTTTTGTGCCTCTGCCCATTGATGTTTTGGCAAATCTGGCCAACAATTTGTCCTTGGCAGGGTATGGAAGTGAAACTTGTAGCCTTGTGACACTGTCTAGGACCCATTTGTCCTGGGTTATTATGTGCCAATTTTGAGAAAAAAGTGCTGGTTTTTCCCCCTAAAGGTGCTGCCAGAAGATAAGTGCTTGATGCAGGCAAGGGGAAGTCATTGGGACTGTTTCCTGCATGGCTGTGACTTGTCTTCTCCACTTTTGGAAGTAGAAGCACCCCATTGTTTAGATCTGTACGAACCTTGGGGCTGGGATCTGCCTCTTGGGCATCTGTATCTGCCCCTTTGTGGTCTGTCTGACACTGGAAAGTACCAATTATTTGTAGGCCAGTGTCTGCTAAATCTTGGAGGCTGTACATGTAAGAAATCCTTAACCGTTTGCATAGACTTAAGCTTTGTCCTCCATTTTCTTTAAAACCTCCTCTGCTTTAACACCAAACAAGGTATCATGCTATAATGGAGCATCTAATAATTTTGCTTTGACATGGTCAGGCAGATTTTGTTCCTTTAACCAAGCATGCCTGCTGATGACAGAACCCATAACAGCAGTCCTGCAAGACGCCTCCAATGAATCAAAACCACATTGCAAGTATCCTTTCCAACTTGCTCAGCTGCATGCAATAAATCCTGCATTTCTTAGTTTTCTGCACATTCAGAATTTATCAACATTTTCTGTTTGAGCAGTGACATAATATATTGCTGATATTTGAGCATATGAAACTGACAATTTAAAGCCCTTATAGCCAAGGTAGCAGAGGTGTAAATCTTCTTCCCCCATCTGTCCAATGCCCTAGAATCCCTCTCAGAAGGGGTAGGGTTTTTTGCAGTGGATGCCTTGACCCCTTTGGGACCCTGAGAGATAGTTCCTGGGTCAGCAGCAGGGTTTTTGAAAAGGAATTTATGAGAGTTGGCTTAACAGGAGCTGGAGGTAAGGAGTCAGGGGTCAGACTGGACTTTGAAAATACATAATCTACAATGTCTAACAGGTGGAATAGCTAGGGGCCTATGTTGTGGGAGTAAAAGGAAGTCTCTGAGCCTTTTCTTAGATTCTGAATAATCTTGGCTCTCCCAGTGGAAATGTTCTCTCATGGTATGCAATGTTTCCCCAAAAGAGTAATCCTCAGGAGGAGAGGCTGAAGGGATAGATTCTTCAGCATCAGAATCCTCATAGGGAGGAAGAGAGTATTCCTGATCAGAAGAGGAATCAGACGAAATGTAAACTTGATCTGAAGATTCATATTCTGTCTCTTGCCTAGGCCTCTTAGCAGGAGGGAGATGGGAACCCCTGATCAAATTAATTAAGTCTTCGGCCATTTTTAGCATCTGTTTTTTGGGCATGGAGGCCTGACCATGAGGCTGTTGTACTTGTTTCTTTGTCTTTAAAGGTGCTTTAGTCTTTGCCTTTGTAGCTGGAGTCGCTTTAATGTACAATTGAATAGGTCTGAGAACACCCTCAGAAGCTGATGCCTGCTCAGCGGCTCCGGACCCATCTGAGGGAATAGTCTCCAAAGGTCCAATACCTTGAGCTTCCAGCGGCCTAGGCGACTCCACGTGGGAGTCTGTAGTGGCCTGCGGGTCCAAAGTAGCGGGTGTCAGGGGCTGCGAAAGCACCTCACTGAGAACCAGTGAACCGGCGACTGGATTAGAGGAAGCTTTGTTGGTTTTAGACCTCAGATGCCTGTCCTTTTCTTTTTCTTTGCGTTTCTTGTGAATTCTGGTAGTCGGATGGCTATCCGACGGCATAATGTAATTAAATCGTTTGCCAAAATAGTGAAATGCGAAATCGTACCGATGCTTAATAGTGCGCTGGTTAAATCTACCACAAAACCAACAACTAGCAACGTCATTGGTTAGGGCCTAGGCAAGGAATACAGTAAGAATAAAAGTCCTTATGAGGTATATGCTTCCCACAAGAAATACAATTATTAACTTTTTCTGACATCGGTCTGGAGCAAGAAAAAAGTTTTCCCCAACGGGGTACTAAGCTTTTAATGAAGACTTCGGATCTGAAATTCGAACACGAAAATCTCAGGAGTCGTCCGACCGGCACTTGCGAACTGCTTCTACTTCGGGCACCGTGCGACAAGAAAGATTGAAGAAAATGGCGTCAGATGCATCTTTATACCCCTGGCACACTGACGTCAGGGAAGAGACAACAGCAACAGACACCGGACCTAGACTTTGGAATTCAGGCCAACTTGAGAGTAGCCTGCCAGCAGGATAACCCAAGTGTAATGACTGCAACAGTGAAACACGAAGAACATCGTGGAAATCTCCTGGGCGAGTTCCTTCTTGTTGGCCACTGCCGCCAGCATAGCATCTATAAGGGACCCCTTGTGCCAGTGTAATCTGTCCGTGGGAGGGCTTAAGATCTTGTCCAGGTGCTTAGGTGTTGGCTCTATGGTGTCCGCCTCCTTCCACGCCCTAGATGTTATCAAATCCACAAGTGGATCAGCAGGAGGGGACACCCAAGAGGTAGACGGGCCCGAGCCGAATACCTCCAGAAATACGGACTCATCAGAGGTTGGTTTTGGGCGGACCACCCCCTTGTTTGGGAGAGGATCTCCATGATGTCTTCAAAGGAGACATCCTGGGGGGGGGGGGGTGATCTTGTGGAACCTTCCCCTTCATCCAGGTCCGTGTCTTCGGTGATGTACTCTGGGGGAAGAGTCCAAGTGCCTCTTTTTACAAGTATGCTTGCGGGGGGGGGGCTTCTCAGGGGGACTATCTGGGGAGGTCTCGCAAGCGGGTTGTTCCAGGGCCGGAATGTCCTCGAGCACTACGGCTACGGGCTGTCCCTGAGAGGGCAAGATGGTCGGACCTGCACTCAAGGCTAGGAGAGTCTGGATGGGCTCCAAAGATGAAATAGAGGCCTCGACCCTACCAGACCCCTCTCCACCATGTTGAATGCTGAGGGGGAATGGACCTCCTGGGCTGAACTAGCAGGAGTCACTCCCTGCTGATCCGACCAGGAAGTCAGAGCCGAGCCGCCGAGGGGAATGCTTCTCTCCAACAAGCTCGGAGCAGAGAGCACTCCCTCGGATCCGACTCCAAGTCTACGGCTCCGGGAGCTCGGATCCCATCTAGTAGGATCCGACACACAAGGCACTGGCTGGCATCAAGATACAGGGTACCATCTGTGCCGACCCCTCGACTCTGACCGTCCGGGGATCCAGCAACTCAAACTGCAGGTCGGATCGGAGAAGGAGTGATAGGTCTAAATACTGCCTGGAAGGCACCCGCTCTGGTGGGAGAAGGCCCTGGCAAGACCCCCATCTGGATTTGAGTGTGGATAAACCTCTGCATCATCTTTGTCCATCTCCACTTCAGATAGGTTCTGGGTAGAGCGGGAGGACACCGACGAAGTGGGCTAGGAGAGCCGGTGGAGAGAGGGCCTAGGGGGGACTGGCTAACTTGAACCCCAGGCTCAAGAGAGAAACTCTAGGACCTGAGCCGAGGTGCAACAGGCCTGGAAACAGGTTTAACCTTCAAGCAGGGGGCCGGCCTCCAACGAGTGGTCAGCGGAGCACTTGTGAGGCCGATCCTGCTTGACCTTATCCCCTTCCCAGTGCCTCTTGGTGGGAGGGTGAGTCCCAGAGGGTGAGGAAGGGGAAGATGAAGCAGCAGGCGCTGCTTCTTAATGGGGAAGGTGGGACTTCAGTCCCAGCAGAGGAGAGCAACAGTCCCTTAACAATCAGTTTGTCCCATCTGTCCTTAAGTGCACTGGGGTTAAACCCAGCGCAAATAGAACTGGGGGACTAGAGGTGAGCCACCCCCAAACAAACCACGTACAAAGTGTGGCCATCCGCCGAGGAAAGCTTATGGCCACACTCTGTGCACCTTTTGAAACCAGGCTTTGGGGCATCCGTCATGCTTCAGCCAGCCCAAAACACACACACACAACCAAGAGGAAAGAAAAGAGGGGAGGAAGATAGAAAAGCCTACAAGAAAAAAGCTATGAAGAACCCCGAGAAGGTATAGATCGGTTAGGAGTGAAATGGATCGGTAGGAAAAGCAAAAAAGACAAAAGTTATTTTTTAAAGAACACCACTATCACAATGAAAATCGGATCACACTGCTTCCTCTCAGGTGGCAAACAAGATCTAAAGGGAGACAGGGGCATTATGGGTAAGGGGAGGGGCATGGAGCTCGGAGCCGTAGGTGGAAAATGCGGCCGTGTCAGATCCGATATGGAGCTGAGAACCCACAGGTTGAAGACAAATGAAGTACACTACTTCAGATAATTTAATTATGAGTAAAATGATTACAAAAATGTAAATCAATAACTTTCAATAAACACCAGAATTCAATCACCAGAAATGTAAAATCAAATGGTAGGACAGAAATCCATCATTCTAGAAAAATTCTATCTTAATAACTAAGCTTTCCTAATTTAACTACATAATACTATCCCTGATCTAATTTGCAGTTGATTTTGGCAAGTTCTCTTTTCTTCGGGTATCACTGCACAGCACTGTAATTGACTGCAACTCTTCAAACTACTCAGTACTTGAGATTGTTATGCTGTGCAGTTAGTCAACTATCTTATTTTTAAAAATAACACAGCTGTTTGGAAAACGTTATTTTTCCTGTCAATCAGCTGTTCAAAAAAATCACTTGGCAACAAGGAACATTCTAATGACATCACCTACTGTTCAGCTGATTCTCCACAGCAATTTAGAAAGTCCCTCAGAACATGTGCAGTTAGAAATGTATCAAAACACTGACAGATTCTTTATTCCTTCTGTTTAAACAGGGAAATACTCAACATTTTAAAAACGCATTTATATTTCCACAAGTAGACATGCTTGCATACAATACAAGTTAATCTGAGAATATACACAAATCTTGTCAGACAGGCTAACACAAATGACAATGTTTTCATTTTCTTCACAAAGGACAAGACACACTAACCCACATATGTGTAGGTACTCACTAGTAACTTACCAAAAGATCAGAGGCCTCCCAAACAGAAACCACTTACAATGCAAAAAACAACCACACACACACACACACACACACACACACACACACACACACACACACACACAGCGTCTCAACAAATAAGCCCATAAGGCGTGACAACACAAAACTTAATGTATTGTTCATAGCTGACTCCACTGTGAGAAACATGGATGTTCTCCTCACCAGGCAGGATAAACAGTGGGTTATGGTTAGCTGCCTCTCAGGTGTCAGGACTGTTCCTCGCTGGAGTATATGAAACTGAGGTCTCAGATTGTGTCACAGGGCAGGTGTAAGCCTAGTCTTAAGCAGCAATCAACCTTAGGTTCATAGGTAGGTACTAGGCTATCGGCCCAAGGGCCTATGTAAGCCTAGCCAACAAGGTTCCCTGGCTTACGCCACCCAAGAAAGTTATTTTCCTGTGCCACTGTCGAGCAGACACGCACAAGTGATTGCCAGGGTGTATTTCCTATTTCCCATCCACTCATCAAGAGTTTTCTTGAAGAATGCTAATGAAGAACTTTGCTTGACATAGATGTGTAGCCTGTTCCAGAGTATGGAAGTCTCTGGGACAGGAATCTATCCCTCCAGCATGTCCTGTTTATTGTGGTGACAAGGTTTAGGTCCCTAGAGCATGTAGCTCAGAGGGATTGGGATTTCTTTAGGTGTAGCATGTCCAACAGCTCTGGGTTTGACATAGCTTTATATGTTAGGCAGAGATCACCTCGGAGTAGGCGATATGCTATGGAGTAAAGCTGGAGTTTTTTGAGACGGTCAGTGTAGGGCATTTGTTTGAGGCCAGTAATCCTCTTTGTGAGGTACTTCTGTGGCCTTTCCAGCTGTTGCAGATGTCTTGAGGTACATTCCAAAAGGGGCGTTGTACTCTATAATGGGTCTAATGAGTGTTGAGTAGAGAGGAACAATGACCTCTTTTTTCCTGGATGAGAACCCTTTTATGATGAGGTGTGCCACGTAGAAGGACTTCCTGACTACTGTGGCGATGTGACTATCAAAGGACAGACTACTGTCCACCTGGGTCCCAAGGTCTCATCACACATTCGGTGTTAAGTAGATTGCTGCCTATGTGGTAGTTCATGGGTACAGAGTTTTTACCAAAGGGGATGACACTGCAATTTTTGGCATTGAGCTTGAGGCCATGGCTCTGACACCAGGCATCTGTCTCAGTGAGGCCTTTCTGTAGGATCTCCACATCATTTGGGGACTTGACTATGGACTATTTGACCTTCTCCAGGGATTATGCCATTACAAACAAAAAAATATTGACTAACAACTGGCTTAGCTTCTGGTGTCAGTCCAAGGGGATCCAATATCTGCCACCCTGGGAAGACGTGATTGACAAACCACACTGCTTTGCCTGAGATAGTCTGCAGCCGTCTCCTCTAAGCTTTCGGATATTGGCAAAGGCATTAACCACCCCTACTGTGACTTTTAGGCAGTGTCAAAATAACCAACCTCTCAACATAACAAAATCCTCTCTAGCTAAACTCACGGTACTGTTGCTTAATGCTAGGAGTCTAAACAAGAAACTGAACAACCTGGAAGCACTCCTCACTTTGGAAGATGCTGACCTTTGTGCAGTCACCGAGACATGGTTCAAAGGTGCAGAATGCACCCCAGCTATGCAGGGCTACAATGTCTTCCATATATTTAGACCACAAACTGAGCATGAAAGAACCAAAGGAGGAAGTGTTCATTAACGATAAGTCCACCTCAAAAGTGGTCAAACAGTATGACTCTCTTGAGCTACTCCTTGCCCAATTAACTATAGCTAAAGCCCCCCTACCACATCATAGCTAACTATGGGTCTCCCACCATGAAACAGGAAAAGCATACTGCATACGTGGACTAAATGGAATTACCTGCCACACAGCCCAACACCTTACTCACTGGTAATTTTTATTATCCTTCCATCGACTGGGAAACCTACACAAACATGTTGCCTCAGAGGTTCTTGGACTTTGTCAATGCAAATACTCTGGAACAGCTAGCCAGCATACCCACAAGAAACTCAAATGTCCTGGACACAGTACTCTAACATGGGAGAGTATTGCACCCCCCCACCCCCATGTGATGTCCTACCTAGTAAGACAGGACCATAAAACAGTCTTGTTCGATGTAAGTGTAAGACCACATACCCCATCAAGCTCAAAAACGTTTAAGAATTTTTCAAAAACAAACTACCTCCTACAAAGTGATGGTATAAGAAGTTTCAAAGCCCCCTTGAATACAGATAACATGGACTCCTATGCAGAGGTGTAAACCAATTCCATGTATAACCACTTAAACAGCTGTATAGAAATGTCTGCAACTGACCGTATTAAAACTAGGAGTTGCCAAAAAAAACAAGCCACCCTGGTGGACACCTAAGATAAACAGGCTACACAACAACAGAAAGAAACTAATGTCAAAGAACAAGAGGGAACTGTCTCAACAGAGGAAGAAATCCCTCGCTAGCTTAAACAATTAGAGATCTTGTAGAGTCCTTCAAAGCTAGTTACAAAGCAAAAATAGCCCCCTTGTTAAGGATAATCACAAAATATGCTTTAACTACATCCAAAATCTAAAAGGGACTACCCAGCTATGTGCTGAACTGGTTGCAGATGGCATCCCCCATACTCAACCGGAGGTAATAGCCAACCTGCTACCTGACAGATTTGGAGCAAACATCATGTCCTGTCCCCTTCAATTATCCTCCAAAGTATAGCTGCCACCATTCCTCACCCTATTATCTCAAGACAGCAGGTCATCTCAGCACTGCCCAATGTCAAAATCACTGCATCAATGGGACCAGATATAATTCCAGGTTGCCTTTTAAACAACTTAAAACATGACCTATCAGACCCACTTGTATCCCTGTTTAACCACAGCCTGCAAGCTGGCTATGTTCCTGCTGAATGGAGGACAGCAACAGTAATCCCTCTGCACAAAGGGGGACACATCATCAACTGACCCTGGGAATTATGGGCCCATAAGCTTGTCTAGCCTCATCTGCAAGGCCATGGAAAGAAAAATAGAGTTGTGTACACTTACCATAAATGTAGATGTTAGAGTGTATTTACTGTTGCAGCCATTACATTTGGGTTATCCTGCTGGCAGGTTGCCCTCAGTCAGCCTGAATTCCAAAGTCTTGGGTCCTGCGTCAGTTGCTGTCACCTCTTCCCTGACATCAGGTTGTCAGGGGTATAAAAGATGCAGCCGACGCCATTTTATTCAGTTTTTCTTGCACCAGATGTCAGGTGCCCCCAAAAGGGTAGGCTAAAATTATGTAAGAAAGACATACATGCACCAAAAATATGCTTTACCTTCATCTATAAGCAAATACACCACCTAGGTTGCATAGATTAAAGAAGTAAAGATAAGTTCCAGCAAAAATAAGGCAGATGGCGGGTGGGTAACCTGGACTGCAACAGTGAATACACTTGAACATCTACATTTATGGTAAGTGTACACAACTGTACTATGTTCTTCGTGTTTCATTGTTGCAGTCATTACATTTGGGTTGAGTCCCAAAGCTACGGTTGGGGGGCTGGAGCTAAACAGCATTAGGAGTGGCTATGAGGCCCTGCAGAACTGCAGTGGCATAGTCAGCCCTGGATTTAGAGTAAAGCGGCAGATTGTAATGCTTTATAAAGGTATGCACTGAACTCCAAGTAGCAGCCTCTAAAATGTCTTTTTTGGTACTCCCCTGAGAAAGGCTGCAGAAGTGGCTGCAGCTCTGGTTGAATGTGGCCTAATGCCCTTAGGCACTGGTTTGCCATGCTGTGAGTAGCAGAAACGAATGCAGTGACCTATCCACTTTGAAATAGTCTGCTTGGAGATGGCCTTTCCTTGTGATGCTGTGGCATATGCCACTAGTAATTGTTCTGTCTTTCTGAAAACTTTAGTTTTGTCCAAGTAGAATCTAAGTTGTCTGTGTACGTCCAAAGAATGCAGAATTTTCTCCCCCTTGTTCTGTGGATTTGTATAAAAAGTTGGCAAATTAATTGTTTGGTTAAGGGCTAGACTGGATACCACCTTAGGCATAAATGTAGGGTTTGTTCTCAGAAAGACCCTGTCTGGATAAAAAATGATGAAGGGTTCCACAGCCATGAGAACCTGTAGCTCTGAAACTAGTCTTGCAGAAGTTATTGCTAGGAGCAGAGCTGTTTTCCAAGATAAGAACTTTATATCCACAGTAGCAGCTGGCTCAAAAGGAGGTCAGGTGAGTCTTTCCAAGACATAATTGAGGTCCCATGCAGGTATTGGCATTCTCCTTGGAGGCCTTAAGTTTTTGGCTCCTCTGAGATACTGCCTTAATAAAGTATGAGAAAAGAGTGGTGGCTCTGTATTGTAATGAGCCGAAATGGCAGAGGCATGGATTTTAATTGATGAAAAAGATAGGCCTTTGTCCAGCATCTCAGTTAAGTATTGCAAAATCGGAGGAATAGTTGGGACAGCTGTATCAGTTCCTTGAGCTTGGTTCCAATCACAAACTCTCTTCCATTTCCCAGCATAGGATTTTCTAGTATTAGGCCTTCTGGCTTCTAAAATGACATCCATCACAGCTTTACTGACAGGTGTGGTTTGTATGGCTACATTATCCGCCATGCTGCCAGGTTTAGGGTCCTGAATTGGCTGTGCAGAATCTGATTGTTTTGCTGGGACAGTAGATGAGGTATTTGAGGGAAGGTCCAGGCTGGGCATTGGGACAAGTTCCTTAAGATCGGATACCATAGTGGCATGGCCAGTCTGCGGCAATCAGAATCATTTTTGGTTTCTCCTGCCAGACCTTTAGGAGTACATTGGGAGGAGAGGCAGTGGAGGAAAGGCATACACTGATAGGTTTTGTCCAGTTGAAAGATAAGGCATCCACTTTCCAAGCTTGTCTGTGATAAGTCCTTGTGCAGAATCTTTTTAGTTGATTGTTTTGAGAGGAGGCAAATAGATCTATGTCCGGGCGTCCCCATTTCTTTATCATGCTGAAGACTTGTGGATCCAGGTGCCACTCGTGGGGATCCATGAGGTTTCTGCTTAGCTCGTCTGCCAGAGTATTTTCCTTTCCTGGCAGGAATTGTGCTTGCAGATGAACTTGGTAAGTCAATGCTGTGTCCCATAAAGCCATGGCTTGCCTGCATAGGGGATAAGAATGAGTGCCCCCCTGCTTGTTTATGTACCACATGACCATGGTGTTGTCTGTCTTTATCAGTAGTTGTCCCAGATGAAGTAGGTCCTTGAAGGCTGTCAGGGCATTTTGAACAGCTAGCATCTCTTTTTGATTGATATGTAGATGCTTTTGGTTTGTGGACCAGGTGCCCTGAATGCCTCTTCCTGCCATGTGCACCCCCCAGGCATAATCTGAAGCATCCGTCGTTAGGGCTCTGCCTGGCTGGGGGTAGTGAGAATGGTTGTCCCTTGTTTTGGTGACAAGCCTTTGTCCACCATCGAAACTCCTGTTGCAGGCAGGGAATTGGAGTAATAATCATTGTTTCCAGACGGTGGCAATGTTGTGTCCAGACACTTTTTAGGTACCATTGAATTTTCCTCATATGCAGTCTTGCATATGGAATTAGTAAGATGCAGGATACCATGAAGCCCAAAGCCTATCTCTTGAGAGGGTACTAGTTTTGATTTCTTTTTGTTGACTGTGTACCCTAGGCATGTTAAAAGTCTTATCACAAACGTCAGCTGCTGTAGCAGAATGTCCTTTGTTCTCTGCTTGAATGAGGCAGTCATCCAAGTAAGGATATATTTGTATTTCTCTTGGTCTGCAGTAAGCAATTACTGGTGCCAGGCACTTTGTGAAGACCCTGGATGCAGTAGATAAGCCAAAGGGCAGTGCAGAGAATTGGTAATGCTTTGAGCCAGCCTTGAATCTGAGTTATCTTTTGCATGATTGTCTGATTGGGACATGCAGGTATGCCTCTTTTAGGTCTAAAGTCACGAGCCAAGCCTTGCTGCCCAGCATGGGTAGAAGCTGCTGTAAAGTCAACATCTTGAATTTTGGTATATCCAGGAAAGTGTTTAGACTAGATAGGTCCAGTATTGGTCTCCATGCTTTGTCCTTTCTGGGTACCAAGAACAGTTTTGAGTAAAATCCTTGTCCCTGCTCTTGCTGTGGCACTTGTTGAATAGCCCTCATGTCCATGAGAGCTGTGACTTGTTTTTGAGCCTCTGCCCATTGATTTTTTGGCAGGTCTGGCCAACTGTTTGCCCTTGGCAGGGTATGGAAATGAAACTTGTAGCCTTGTGACACTGTCTAGAACCCATTTGCCCTGGGTTATAATGCGCCAATTTTGAGAAAAAAGTGCTAGTTTTCCCCCTAAGGGTGCTGCCAGAAGATAAGTGCTTGGCGCAGGCAGGGGGAAGTCATTGGAACTGTTTCCTGTATGATTGTGCTTTGTCTTTTCCACCTTTGGAGGTAGAAGCACTCCACTGCTTAGACCTGTAGGAGCCTTGCGGCTGTGATCTGCCTCTAGGACGTCTGGATCTGCCCCTCTGAGGTCTGTCTGAGACGGGAAAGGACCAATTCTTTGTAGGCCAGTGTCTACTAAATCTAGGTGGCTGTACCTGTAAGAAATCCTTGACCGTTTGCATAGATTTAGCTTTGTCCTCCATTTTCTTTAGCACTTCTTCTGCCTTAACACCAAACACGGTATCATGTTGTAAAGGAGCATCTAATAATTTTGCTTTAACATGGTCAGGCAGATTTTGTTCCTTTAACCAAGCATGCCTCCTAATGACAGAACCCGTAACAGCGGCCCTACAGGAGGCCTCCAGAGAATCAAACCCACATTGCAAAGTATGCTTTCCAACTTGTTCAGCTGCATGCAATAAATCCTGCATTTCTTTGTTTTCTGCACATTCAGAATTTGCCATCATTTTCTGTTTAAGCAGTGTCATGATATATTGCTGATATTTGAGCATATTAAACTGGCAATTTAAGAGACTTATAGCCAAAGTAGCAGATGTGTAAATCTTTTTTCCCCATCTATCCAGTGCCCTAGAATCCCTGTCAGAGGGGGTAGGGTTTTTTGCAGTAGAAGCCTTGACCCCTTTTGGACCCTGAGGAATAGTATTTGGGTCTGCAGTAGGGTTTTTGAAAAGGAATTTATGAGAGTCAGGGACCCTGTAGTATCTATCTGGCTTAACAGGAGCTGGAAGTAGAGAGTCAGGGGTCAGACTAGACTCCGAGGACACGTCACCTACAATGTCCAACACAGGTGGAATAGCTAGAGGCCTGTGTTGAGGTAGTAAAAGGAAGTCTCTGAGCCTTTTCTTAGATTCTGAAAAATCTTGGCTCTCCCAGTGGAAGTGCTCCCTCATGCTATGCAAGGTTTCCCCAAAAGAGTAGTCCTCAGGAGGAGAAGCTGAAGGAATTGATTCTTCAGCATCAGAATCCTCATTGGGGGGGGGAGAGAATATTCCTGATCAGAAGAGGAATTAGAAGAAATGGAAACCTGATCTGAAGATTCATAGTCTGTCTCTTGCCTAGGCCTCTTATCAGGAGGGGGATGGGAACCCCTGATCAACGTAATTAAGTCTTCGGCCATTTTGAGCATCTGTTTTTTGGGCATGGAGGCCTGTCCTTGTGGCTGGTGAACTTGTTTCTTTGCTTTTAAAGGTGTTTTAGTCTTTGCAGACGGTTTAATATACAATTGTTTAGGTCTGAATACACCCTCAGAAGCCGATGCCTGCTCAGCGGCTCCGGACCCATCTGAGGGAATAATCTCTGAGGCTCCAATACCTTGAGTTTCCAGCGGCCTGGCCGACTCCACGTGGGAGTCAGCAGTGACCTGCGACTCTAAAGTAGCGGGTGTCAGGGGCTGTGAAAGCACCTCACTGAGAACCGGCGACCTGCTCAGGAGAAGCTTCATCGTCGGTTTTGGACCTCGGTTGCCTGTCTTTTTCTTTTAGTTTTTTGTGAACTCTGGTAGTCGTATGGCTATCCGACGACATTGTATAATTAAATCTTCGCCCAAAATAGCTTAATGCAAAATCATACTGACGCTTAATAGTGCGTTGGTTAAATCTAGCACAAAACCGACAACTAGCAATGTCGTGGTCAGGGCCTAGGCAAGGAATACAGTAAGAATTTAAGTCCTTATGAGGTATTTGCTTCCCACAAGAAATACAATTAACTTTTTCTGACATTGGACTGGAGCAAGAAAAAAGTTTCCCCAACGGGGTACTTAGCTTTTAATGAAGACTTCGGATCTGAAACTGGAACACGAAAATCTCAGGAGTCGGCCGACCGGCACTTGCGAATTGCTTCTGCTTCGGGCACTGCGCGGCAAGAAAGACTGAATAAAATGGTGTTGGCTGCATCTTTTATACCCCTGACGACCTGACGTCAGGGAAGAGGCGACAGCAACCGAAGCAGGACCCAAGACTTTGGAATTCAGGCTGACTGAGGACAACCTGCCAGCAGGATAACCCAAATGTAATGACTGCAAGAGTGAAACACGAAGAACATCATTATGGACCTTATTAATAAAGACACAGGTAATCTCCAAACTCTGGACTCAACCCAGTTCAGATTTGTTAAAGGTAGATCAAGCCTGCTAAACATGGCTGACTTTGAGAAATCACCAAGGCCCTGGATGAGGGAGAGAGTGCATGCCACCTATCTTGACCTAGCCAAGGCATTTGACACAATCCTCCACTCAGATATTATAGATTAACTTTCCCGATGGGAATTAACGCCTATATTACCAGAAGGGTAGTCAACTGGTTCACCAACAGGACACACACTGTCAAAGTGAGTGACTTCACCTCTAGCAAAAGTCCAGTCACCAGTGGTGTACCACAGAGTTCTGTGCTGGGCCCCTTACTGTTCAGAATTTCTCAGTCCAGGCAAACTTGGATGGCCTGTGGCTGACCAAGTTTGCAGACAACTGCAAATTGGGTGCAATCAGTGAGTCTCCAACAATGTTAATATAATGCAGACAGGGTTAATTCAGACAAATGATTGCTGCCAAACCCACAGATTAAATCTAAATGCAAAGAATGCAATATTACTCCCTTTCGGAAAGCTGACACCCCTGTTAATTGCATTATAGACAGCACCCACTAAATATAGACCCAGTGGTACATGATCTGGGTACTCAAGTTGATAGCAACCTAAACTTTGACCACCAAATATCAACAGTAGTAAGAACATCCTTCTACAGGGCACATCTTATAAGTAAAGGCATAGCATCTAGATCTAAAGATGTTAATTCCATTATACTTGGCCCTCATGAGATCACGGAGTACAATGCTCCCTTTTGCATGTACCTCACCAAACATCTGCAGCAATTGGAGAGACCACAAGAGGTTTCTCTCCAAGAAATTACAGGGTACACAAAGTCTTATGCAGAAAGACTGAAAGTCCTGTCACTGCATTCTCTCTCCTACAGGTTGCTAAGGGGTGACCTGTACTTGGCTTACAGGGCAGTCTCTGACCAGTCCTTGATGGAAATGCTGCACATTCGTAAATCAAACTGCTAGAGGGTCACTCAATCCAGGGATCTTAACCTAGCCTCTAACATGAACAGGCCATGCTGGACAGACAGATAAATCTCCCAGAGACTGCCACTTCTCTGGAACAAGCTCCAGTTCACATGAAAAATAGCTCTTCCCTGACCCACTTCAAACACAACCTAGATCAGTGGATAGATGGTCACAAATTCACTCCTGGAGTAGCAGCCATGTCCCTCCTGGACAGAGGAAGTCATTAACTACCATAGACACTTCCCTCTGCAAACTTCACTCACCTAACCACAGACAACTGTGACAACCTGGGATAAACATGGCTAGGCTTGTAAGGGCTCTAGGACCTTTAAGTTAGTAACCTTGTATGAACCTTTTTATTCTTGCATATCATAGCAGCAGTACTTAAAATTCTTCAAATAAATGAGCCTTGTTTGATTTCTACTTCTTTATCACTTTCTTGACTATAGCAAATAAACTCCCAAACTTTTTAAGATTACTATTAATAACCAAAGGGACAGCAGCATTCATTAATATTGTAGTCTTTGATAGGATATAATTATCTGTCCAAATACTCATGAGAAAACTGCAAACATCTTTCCAAAAATTCTCAAGTTCTTATACCTTCTAAAAACATATGTATCCAATCTGTTTTAACTACTGTATTACATCTCTGTTTTGACTGTCTTTATTAAATTTAGGGATTTTATATGGTGTGAAAAATATTGTGTGTAGATATTTTCATGTAAACATATTCCAATATAAGCTAGATATGGTATACTTTACAGATTTCAGTAACATTTTATTGTCTTCATTTAATTTACAATTAACATCTACTGAATCTAAAATTTTCCAGTACCTTGGATCATCTTTATTACACTGGGAACATTTTAGATGCTGAGCTTACTAAAAACCTGTGGTTCCAATTCTGCTAATGGATGAAGAAACATTACCAGATCAAAAATGTTCTTTTTGTGATCAAAATCTATGGCAACAGTTTGTATGTCAACAACTCCCAATGACCTCACAAATAAACTGTCAACACACAGCACAGAGATTTTTGTTCACATGTTTATAAACATTTCACTGACCAGGAAATCTAAATGTGTGTGTATTTTGGGGGTCCACCTAAAGGACAGCTGCCAACAGCTCACGTCACTCACAAAATAAGACACAACAGTAATGGAGCTGGCACAATTTTCAACTCACTTCCAGAATTAGATGCCAAGAGAATGGGTGCACACACAATTCTAAATATTAAAACTTGCTCATATATCTTAGATCATGTCTGGCTGTGAAGATGAGTGGAGTGCTATGCCAGCTCTGCTTCTGCATTATGGAACAGCCTGCTTTTGAACTAATCATCTAAATATAATTTAACACAAAAGTAGACCAATTTCGTAAAATTAATTTCAAATGCTTCATAAAGTTACTTTTATATATTATGACTTGAAAACAGGAAGGTACATGGGAAAGTCTGTAAATACACTGCATGAAGAAGGTGATGGGTGAGGAAAAGTACAGTTGTGTACCTACCATAAATGTAGATGTTGAGTGTATTCACTGTTGCAGTCATTACACTTGTGTTATCCTGCTGGCAGGCTACCCGCAGTCAGCCTGAATTCCAAAGTCCTGGTCTGGCGTCGGTTGCTGTCACCTCTTACCTGATGTCAGTGCGTCAGGGGTATAAAAGATGCAGCCGACGCCATTTTCTTCAGTTTTTCTTGCCCCAGATGTCAGGTGCCCCCAAAAGGGTAGGCTAAAAAAATTCTCATCATGAAAAAGCATGCACATAACCTTCATCTACAAGCAAATACACCACATAGGTTGTATAGAATAGAGAAGTACAGATAAGTCCCAGCAATGAAAGGGGGATGGTGGGAGGGTAACCTGGACTGCAACAGTGAATACACTCTAACATCTACATTTATGGTAGGTACACAACTGTACTATGTTCATCGTGTTTCACTGTTGCAGTCATTACACTTGGGTTGAATCCCAAAGCTGAGGTTGGGAGGCTGGGCTTAAATAGAATTAGGAGTAGCTATGAGGCCCTGCAGAACAGCAGTGGCAAAGCCTGCTCTGGATTTAGAGTAAAGAGGTAAGTGGTAGTGCTTTGTAAAAGTGTGCACTGAAGTCCAGGTTTCAGCCTCCAAAATGTCCTTGGTTGGTACTCTGAGGAAGGCTGCTGAAGTGGCTGCTGCTCTGGCAGAATGTGGCCTAATGCCCTTAGGCACTGATTTGCCATGTTGTGAATAACAGAAACAAATGCAGTGGCCTATCCATTTTGAAATAGTCTGCTTAGAAATTGCTTTTTCTTGTGATCCTGCAGCATTATGCACTAAGAGTTGCTCAGTCTTTCTGAAAGCTTTAGTTTTGTCCAAGTAAAAGCGTAGCTGTCTGTGTATGTCCAAAGAATGCAGAAGTCTCTCCCCCTTATTCTGCAGGTTTGGATAAAAGGTAGGCAAATGTATGATTTGGTTAAGAGCCACACTGGACCCTACCTTAAGCATAAATGTGGGGTTTGTCTTTAGAGAAACCCTGTCTGGATGGAAAATAATAAAAGGTTCCACAGACATTAATGCCTAACTCTGAGACTCTTCTTGCTGAAGTTATTGCTAGGAGAAGAGCTGTTTTCCATGACAAGTATTTTATCTCAGCTGTATTGGCTGGATCAAAAGGAGGCAGTGTGAGTTTTTCCAAGACAAAATTGAGGTCCCATGCAGGTATTGGAGCTCTCCTTGGAGGTCTTATGTTTTTGGCCCCTCTGAGATACTGCCTTAGCAGTGGATGAGAAAAAATAGTTGGGTCCGTATTGTAATGAGCTGAAATGGCAGAGGCATGGATCTTAATTGATGAGAAGGATAGGCCTTTGTCCAGCATCTCAGTTAGGTATTGTAAACTCGGAGGAATATTTGGTACAAGCGTGTCAGTTCCTTGTGCCTGGTTCCAAGCACAGAATCTCTTCCATTTTTCTGCATAAGATTTTCTGGTGATGGGCCTCCTGGCCTCCAAAATAACATCCATAACTGCTTTAGAGAGAGAGGTGTGTTCTGAATGGTTACATTATCTGCCATGCAGCCAGATTTAGGGTTCTGAGTTGGCTGTGTAGGATCTGATTGTTTTGTTGGGTCAGCAAATGAGGAATTTGAGGTAATGCCCAGGCTGGGCCTTGAGACAAGCTCTTTAGGATTGGGTACCAGTGCTGGCGTGGCCAGTCTGGGGCAATCAGGATGATTTTTGGCTTCTCTTGTCTGACCTTTGGGAGTACCTTGAGGAGGAGAGGCAGAGGAGGGAAGGCATATACTGCAAGGGCTTTCCAGCTGAATGAAAGGGCGTTCACTTTCTATGCTTGTTTGTGACAAGTCCGAGTGCAGAATCTCTGTAGCTGGTAGTTGTGAGGGGAGGCAAATAGATCTATGTCTGATCCCCATTTCCCTGTTATCATGCTGAAGATTTGTGGATTGAGTTTCCACTCATGAGGATCCATGAGGTTTCTGCTTAGTTCGTCTGCTAAAGTATTTGTTTCTCCTGGCAGGAATTGTGCTTGCAGGTGTACTTGATAAGTCAATGCTGTATTCCACAAAGTCATGGCTTGTCAGCAGAAGGGGTAGGAATGTGTGCCTCCTTGCTTGTTGATGTACCACATGACTGTAGTATTGTTCGTCTTTATCAGCAGTTGTCCTGGATGAAGTAGGTCCTTGAAGGCTGTCAGGGCATTCTGTACAGCTAGCATCTCTTTTTGATTGATATGAAGATGCATTTGGCTTGTGGGCCATGTGCCCTGAATACATTTTCCTGCCTTGTGTGCTCCCCCCAGGCATAATCTGATGCATCTGTTGTTAGTGTCTGTCTGGCTGTGGGTAAAGAGAATGGCTGCCCCTTGCTGTGGTTACAGGCCTGTGCCCACCATCGAAACTCCTGTTGCAGGCAGGGAATGAGAGTAATTAATGTTTCTAGGCTGTGGCAATGTTGAGTCCAAACACTTTTTAGATACCATTGTAGTTTCCTCATATACAGTCTTGCATATGGAATTAGTAGAATGCAGGATGCCATGTAGCCCAGAGCTTGCAGAATTTTTCTTGCAGATAACTGGGTATTTGTTGCCATGCTTTCGAAGTAAGAAGTCAGTTGCCTTTGTTTGTCTGGCGTGAGATAAGCCATCTGGGCAGTTGTATTTAAGCTTGCACCCAGGAATATTATCTCTTGAGAAGGTACTAGTTTTTATTTCTTTTCGTTTACTGTGTACCCTAGGCAAATTAGTAAATCTGTTTACAAACGCCAGATGCTTTAGTAAAATGCCTTTGGTCTCTGCTTGAATAAGGCAGTTGTCCAAGTACGGATATATTTGAATTCCTCTTTGTCTGCAAAATGCAATTACTGGTGCCAGGCATTTTGTGAAGACTCTGGGCACAGTAGATAAGCCAAAGGGCAGTGCAGAAAATTGGTAGTGCATTGAGCCAGCTATGAATCTGAGGTATCTTCTGCAAGATTGTCTGATTGGGACATGCAGGTATGCCTCTTTGAGGTCCAAAGTTACAAGCCAAGCCTTCTTGCCCAGCATGGGCAGAAGCTGCTGCAGAGTCAACATTTTGAATTTTGGAACGTCCAGAAAGGTATTTAGAATAGACAGGTCCAGTATTGGTTCTCCAGGTTTTGTCCTTTCTGGGTACCAAGAAAAGTCGAGTAAAATCCTTGTCCCTGCTCTTGCTGTGGTACTCACTGAATAGCCCTCATGTCCATGAGGGATGAAACTTGCTTTTGTGCCTCTGCCCATTGATTGTGTGGTAGGTCTGGCATACCTTTTGTCTTTGGAAGGGAGTGAAAGTGGAACCTGTAGCCGTGAGACACTATATTTAAGACCCACTTGTCCTGGGTGATCATGTGCCAATTTTGTGAAAAAAGTGCTAGTTTTCCCCCTAAGGGTGCTGCCAAAAGATAAGTGCTTGGCAGAGGGAAACCATTGGGACGGTTTCCTGTATGGCTGTGATTTGTCTTCTCTGCTTTTGGAGGTAGAAGCACCCCATTGTTTAGGCCTGTATGAGCCTTGGGGCTGGGATCTGCCTCTAGGGCATCTGTATCTGCCTCTCTGTGGCCTGTCTGACACTGGAAAGGACCAATTCTTAGAAGGCCAGTTCCTGCTAAATCTGGGTGGCTGTACCTGTAGGAAATCCTTAACTGTATGCACAGATTTTGCTTTATCCTCCATTTTCTTCAACACCTCTTCTGCCTTAACACCAAAGTATCATGCTGTAATGGAGCATCCAATAATTTTGCTTTAACATGATCAGGCAGATTCTGTTCTTTTAACCAAGCATGCCTTCTAATGACAGAACTCGTAACAGCGGCCCTGCAAGAGGTCTCCAGTGAATCAAAACCACATTGCAAAGTATGCTTTCCCACTTGTTCAGCTGCATGCAATAAATCCTGCATTTGCTTGTTATCAGAACATTCAGAATTTGTCAACATTTTCTGTTTTAGCAGCGACATTAAGTAGTGCTGATATTGCTGATATTTAAGCTTATGAAACTGACAATTTAAAGCCCTTACAGCCAAGGTAGCAGAAGTGTAAACTTTTTTCCCCATCTGTCTAGTGCCCTAGAATCCCTATCAGAGGGGACAGGGTTTTTAGCAGTGGAAGCCTTGACCCCTTTGGGACACTGAGAAATAGTTTCTGGGTCAGCAGCAGGGTTTTTATATAGAAATTTATGAGAGTCTGGAACCCTGTAGTATCTGTCTGGCTTAACAGGTGCAGGGGGTAAAGAGTCAGGAGACAGGCCAGACCCTGAAAATACATAATCTACAATGTCTAAAACAGGTGGAATAGCAAGAGGTCTGTGCTGAGGTAGTAGAAGAAAGTCTCTGAGCCTTTTCTTAGATTCTGAGTAATCTTGGCTCTCCCGGTGAAAATGCTCCCTCATGGTATGCAGGGTTTCCCCAAAAGAATAATCCTCAGGAGGAGAGGGTTAAAGGAATAGATTCTTCAGCATAAGAATCCTCATAGGGAGGAAGACAGTATCCCTGTTCAGAAGAGGAGTCAGAGGAAATGGAAACCTGATCAGAAGAGTCATATTCCGTGTCTTGCCTAGGCCTCATATCAGGAGGGGGATGGGAACCCCTGATCAAAGTAATTAGGTCTTTGGCCATTTTAAGCATCTGTTTCTTAGGCATGGAAGTCTGTCCAGGAGAATGCTGTACTTGTTTCTTTGTCTTTAGAGCTGTTTTAGTCTTTGCCTTTGAAACTGAGGATGGCTTGGCATATAAATGTGTACGTCTGAAAACACCCTCAGAAGCCGATGCCTGCACATGCCTGCCCATCTGAGGGAATAGTTTCCGAGTGTCTAATACCTTGAGTATCCAGAGGCCTAGTCGGCTCCACGTGGGAGTCGGAAGCGGCCTGTGGCTCTGAGGTAGCGGGTGTCAGGGGCTGCAAAAGTGCCTCACTGAGAACCGGCGACTGGCCTAGCAGAGGCCTCGTCGTCGGTTTTGGACCTCAGATGCCTGTCCTTTTCCTTGCGCTTTTTATAAACTCTGGTCATCGTCTGTTCTAACGGCATTATATAATTAAATCTTCGGCCAAAGTAATGACAGGCAAAATCGTACCGACGCTTAATAGTGCGTTGGTTAAATCTAGCACAAAACTGACAGCTAGCAACGTCATGGTCAGGGCCTAGGCAAGGAATACAGTAAGAATGAAAATCCTTATGAGGTATTTGGTTCCCACAAGAAATACAATTGTTAACTTTTTCTGACATTGGTCTGGAGCAAGAAAAAAGTTTCTCCAACGGGGTACTTAGCTTTAATGAAGACTTCGGATCTGAAATTCGGTTTTGAAAATCTCAGGAGTCGGCCGACTGGCACTTGCAAACTGCTTTTGCTTCGGGCACCGCGTGGCAAGAATGAATGAAGAAAATGGCATCGGCTGCATCTTTTATACCCCTGGCGCACTGACTTCAGGGAAGAGGCGACAGCAACTGACGCCGGACCAAGACTTTGGAATTCAGGCCGACTACGGGTAGCCTGCCAGCAGGATAACCCAAGTGTAATGACTGCAACAGTGAAACACGATGAACATCATGTGGAAGAAACGGACAAATGTAGGTTTTGTAAAACAGAACTGGAAACAGTCGAACACCTTGTTGCTGGTTGTGACATACTAATGGCAGAAGGACTGTATAATGAAAGGCATAACAATGTGGGAAGAATGTTGCACTTGGGATTGTGCAAACATTATGGTACGGAAGTGGCTAAAAAACACTGGAAACACGAGCCACAAAGTATCATAGAAAATGATAAAGTCTATATCACATGGGCTCACCCATTACCAACAGTTCAAAAGATAGATGCGAGAAAATCAGATACAGTGGTCCATGAAAAGAAGACAAAAGTAATATTGACCATTAAAATTGCTACACCCACTGATCAGTGTCTTGCATACACAGAGACAAAGTCATAAAATATCAGGACTTGCAGGCAGAAATGAGAGGATTTTGGAAGAAAGATACCCAGACAGTCCCAACAGTAGTAGGAGCAATGGGTCTTATAAAAAAAGAATCTACAATCATATTTTGATACATTACCAATACATGCAACTCCGTATGAATTGCAGGAGGTGTCATTATTGGGCACATTGCGGGTGCTGCGAAGAGTACTTCTGGCTGACAAAGACTGAAAAAATACTAATTTCATGAACTTTAATCGTACTTTTACTTAGGAAAGGGGTCCATTTCAGTCATGGCATTAGAAATCTAAAAGACTTGGAAAAATTAAAAAAGTAGTCTGCGAAAAGTTCTCAAAAAGCCCACTGGTAAAGAAGCACAAGAGAGTCTGTACTGCTGCTAACCAGGATCAAGAAAGGGCCTGGGTCATCACAAGGCCAGACTGGAACCAAGGGCATGCTCTACATATGTCACTGCAGTTTTATAATACAACATACTTATTTTGTGCGGTGAAATTTTTCCACAATTTAAACTGCTTTGCTTATGCGTACAACTGTGATTCTTACTTCATGATCTTCTCCCAGTACTAAAAGTATTCTATACAGAAACATGCCCATTCAGGATATGGGCAACTAAATTCAGGAAGTCAGTAAACAATCAATCCTGGCTACAGCTATGACAAGAACTGAAAGTTAACTAGTATCAGTTAAGAGGTTCAGGATTTTGTACCACCTGAACACTTAATAGGCATCATGAGAAAATAAAACTACATAGAAATTCCTGGTGCTTGTAACTAAAAATGTTGCCATGACATGTAAATTATTTATGCAGAAAAAAGGGAGATACACACCTGATTGGGTAGTACTGCTGCTTGCAAAGTCACAGGAACAAAGTGATGATGTGATAACGTTTACTGGAACAATACAAGGTTATACAACCACTCAAGCCCTAGGGCTAAGAGGCTATCATCTGGAGTTTTAAGTTACTGGTATCAGACACAGTGGCTAAATAACCATTGTCCAGAGAGGGAAAAAGCATATCACTTCCTTAACAGTGGCTTCAAAAATAGATAAACATCATTGTTGGGGAATGTTGTGCAAGCTCAAATGCTTAGAACTAGTCAACCATGCCTCACGGACAGAAACAGTGTGTATATGTGAGCCTAAAGAATTAGGAGACTAGGTTACAACCTACTGCAAAACTAAAGGCTTTATGTGTGATGTTTGAGAATTAATGTTTCTTCCAAGCAGGACTTTGAAGGTCAGTCTCGCCCAGAGTTCCAGAAAAAAAAGAAAACTCTTGCTGTATACCACAGAATGCAAGGCCCCAACTCAAAGGATAAATCTTGGTATACTTTAAAGTGTTCTGCAGTAGTGTGCATCATGCTGAATGTGCAGGGAACTTATCTGATAGATGGGACATACTGACAGTGGTAGTCAAGCTGCACAGTAACTTATAATCATGTAACCCACAACATTATCAGTTTTCAATTTTCTTGCATAAATGTTTTATGCACTACTTACAATCTGCTCTGAAGTCAATCGAAGAGACTTTTTGTAAGTAGCTATGCCTGCACACCCTGGATGGTCTGTCTGAGTAGAATCAGTCTTACTGCACTCTTTCAGTTCCTTGGAATCTTCATCACTAGAAGTATCCTCTCCTTCCAACCTTTAGTAAAAATAGAAAAAAACATATAAGCCATGAATATACTTACTAACATGCAACCACATAACATTCAGACTATATGTGGGCAACGTATTACACCGTAACAGAGAAAATGCTCCTTGGCCTTTTGGCTAATACCAAGTATAGTATCAAGCACTGGCTTCCACATTACCCAATTATCTTTCTACATTTTTTGAATAACTGTGATGGAGTGTGAATAAAACAGCGGACCTAATATGCACTTTGCTTTAACATGAAGATATTTCAGGACTTTGTTGCAACTCCTTTGCTCAAACATAGCATGCTTTTCTATATTTACAGTATATGACACTGCAAACAGCTGAAGTCATTATTATTTTACTTCAAATCAGTTTGCATCTGTAAATGAAAATTACACACAAACTTTCTAGGACTCCTGTCAATGTATATCCAATCTAAAGCAAACTACTGCACAGGTACCATAAAACTGTAAAAAAAATCTGCTCAGTTCAGTAGAATCATACATCCTGAACTTTCACTTTTCAAGCTGTGCTGTATTACACCATTCCACATAGCACTTCCTGTGGGCTTCATCATTCACATGTAATAAAAACACTGACAATATGATAAAGGGGTGCAACTGTAGGGACAGACCTCTTCCTCCCCAAATTTCTTCACCACAAGAATTTGGGATGAAATCCTTGCTGTGTGCCAAACGATTAATAGATACTGTTGAGGAAGGAACAATGAAAAAAGTTCAAGGCAAGGGCAGAAAATAGTTTCCTGTTTACTTTCGTAAGTCTAGGGAATATTAAAGATTTTCTTGACAGCTGCAAGAAAGTACACTTGTGTGCACTTACCATAAATGTAGATGTTCAAGTGTATTCATTGTTGCAGTCATCACTTTTGGGTTATCTGCTTGCAGTAGCCCTCAGTCAGTCTGATTAACAAAGTCTTGGGTCCTGCGTCAGTTGCTGTCCCTCAGGTCGTCAGGGGTATAAAACATGTGGCCGACGCCATTACATCAGTTTTTCTTGCCCCAGATGTCAGGTCCCCCATAATGGGAAGCAATTAAATCTATAAATATACAAGGTTATACCCTCCTACCTCCAATAAAAAAGCAAATACACCAAAAAGCTTTTGAAGCTAGCAAAGGAAAGTAGAGGTATATCCAAAAAAAGAAGGGGGCTGGAGGGAGGGTAACCAGGGCTGCAACAGTGAATACACTCGAACATCTACATTTATGGTAAGTGTACAAAACTGTACTATGTTCTTCGTGTTTCACTGTTGCAGTCATCACTTTTGGGTAGACTCCCAAAGCTAAGGATGGGAGGAGGAATTTAATTAGAATTAGGACCAGCTAAAAGGCCATGCAAGACTGCAGTGGCAAAGCCAGCTCTGGATTTAGAGTAAACTGGCAGATGGTAATGCTTGGTGAAAGTATGTACAGAACTCCAGGTAGCAGCTTCTAGGATGTCCCTGGTAGACACACCTCTGAGAAAGGCTGTAGAGGTAGATGCAGCCCTGGTAGAATGGGGTCTGATCCCATGTGGGATAGGTTTTTCCCATGGTGTTTGTAATAGAAATGAATGCAATGGCCTATCCATTTGGAAATGGTTTGCTTTGAAACAGCCTCCCCCTCTGCCCCTGCAGCAAATGCCACCAGCAGTTGATCAGATTTCCTTTGAGGTTTAGTTCTGTCCAAGTAGAATCTAAGTTGTTTGTGCACATCTAAGGAGTGCAGAATCCGTTCCCCTTTGTTCTGTGGATTAGGGAAGAAGGTTGGCAAATGTATGGACTAATTAAGGGCCACACTGGATACCACCTTGGGCATGAAGGAGGGATTTGTCCTGAGGGACACCCTGTCCGCATGAAAGATGATGAAAGGCTCCACTGCCATGACGGCCTCTAATTCAGATACCCTTCTTGCTGAAGTGATTGCTAAAAGGAAAGCTGTTTTCCAAGAAAGGAATTTTAAGTCCGCAGTGGTAGCTGGCTCGAAAGGAGGAAGGGTGCGTTTTTCCAATACAAAGTTGAGGTCCCAGGCTGGAGTTGGAGCTCCCCTGGGTGGTCGTAGATTTTTGGCCCCTCTGCAGAACTGCTAAAGCAGTGGAAGAGGGGTGGTTCTGTGTTATAATGAACTGAGCTGGCTAAGGTATGAATTTTGATGGAGGAAAAAGACAGGTCCTTATGAAGCATCTCAGTTAAGTATTGTAAAATCTGAGGTAAATTGGTTACTGTTGTGCTCATCCCTTGAGCTTGGTTCCAGGCACAGAATCTTTTCCATTTTTCAGCGCAAGACTTTCTGGTACTAGGCATCCTTGCCTCTAAAATATCCATCACTGGGTTTACTGAGAGATGGTAAAGGAGAAATTATGCAATTAGCCCGTCTGCTAGAGTCCGTGTTTGAAGTTGAGGGTGCAGAATTTGGTTCTCCTGCTGAGACAATAGACGAGGAATTTGAGGCAGGTGCCATGGGGCCTGTACTGACACTGTGCAAGAGAGGGTACCAGTGTTGGTGTGGCCAGTCTGGTGCAATCAAAATCGTCCTTGGTTTGTCTTGTTTGATCTTTAGTAGTACTTTGGAGAGCAGAGGAGGAAAGGCATAAACTGATATTTTTTTTCCATCTGAAGGACACAGCATCCACTTTCCAAGCTTGTATGTGCGGAGTCCTTGTGCAGAATTTGTCCAACTGATGGTTTTGGTGGAAGGCAAACAGGTCTATATCTGGGCTCCCCCATTTGCTTGTCAACATGTTGAAAATCCTTGGTTCCAGTTTCCAGTCATGTGGGTCCATGAGGTTTCTGCTTAGTTTGTCTGCCAGAGTATTTAGTTTTCCTGGCAGGAATTGGGCTTGTAAATGTACTTGATAGCTCAGGGCTGTGTTCCACAATACCATGGCTAGTCTGCAGAGGGGGTAAGAATGTGTACCCCCCTATTTGTTTATGTACCACATAACAGTGGTGTTGTCTGTCTTGATCATTAATTGTGCTGGAAGAATGTGGTCCTTGAAGGCTGTCAGAGCATTCTGTACAGCTAACAATTCTTTTTGACTGATATCAAGTGCATTTGACTTGGGTTCCATTTGCCCTGAATGCACTTCCCTGCCAGGTGGGCCCCCCCCATGCATAGTCTGATGAGCCTGTTGTTAAGGTTTGGGCAGCAGGAGGTAGTGTGAATGGTAGACCCCTGTTTTAGTGGCAGGCCTCTGCCCACCAAAGGAACTCTAAGCGGAGGCAAGGTATGATAGCAATCATTGCTTCTAGATCCTGCAAATGTTGACACCATAGGCTTTTGGGATACCACTGCAGTTTCCTCATATGCAGCCTTGCATATGGAATTAAAATAATACAGGAGGCCATGAACCCCAAGGCTTGCAGTATATGCCTTGCAGATAACTGGGTTTTTGTGGCCACTTGACTGAAGTAGGTTGTCAAATGAATCCATTTCTCTGACATAAGGAAAGCCATCTGGGAAGTTGTATTCAAGCTTGCTCCCAAGAATATACTTTGTTGACAGGGTACCAGGTGTGATTTCTTTTTGTTTATGGTGTACCCCAGACAAGTCAGTACCCTTTGAACAAAGGCCAGATGATTCAAAAGCATTTCCTGGCTTTCTGCCTGATTTAGACAATAGTCCAGATATGGGTATATTTGAATATTTCTTTGTCTGCAGAATGCAATGACTGGAGCTGGGCAATTTGTGAATACCCTGGGCGCAGTAGATAAGCCAAGGGACAGTGCAAAGAACTGATTGTGCCTGTAGCCTGCTTTGAAGTGTAGGTATATTCTGCAAGACTCCCTGATAGGTATGTGCAGGTATGCTTCTTTTAAATCTAGTGTTGCCAACCATGCATTTTGCCTAGCATAGGAAGTAGCTGGTGAAGAGTCAGCATCTTGAATTTTGGAATCACCAGAAAGGTATTTAGAGTAGAAAGGTCCAGGATAGGACGCCATGTATTGCCTTTTCTGGGTACCAGGAAAAGTCTCGAATAGAATCCTTGTCCCTTTCCCTCTTCTGGTACCAACTAAATAGCCCCCATGTTTAAGAGAGAGAGTACTTGATTTTGGGCCTCTGCCCACTGATTTCGGCGTAGATCTGGCCACCCGCTTGGTGTTGGTAAGGTGTGGAAGTAAAATCTGTATCCTTGGGACACTATATTTAAAACACACTTGTCCTGGGTAATGAGTTCCCAATTTTGGGCCTGCAGACCAATCTTTCTGCCTAAAGGAGCATTCAGTTGGGAAGTGCTTGGAAGTTTTAGAAGCAAGTCATTGAGACTGTTTTCCATAGGGGGAGTTGTAAACTCCCTGATTAGGGTGCGGAAACCCCCCACTGCTTAGTCTTTGTGTCTCCCCTGGGACTGAAACCTGGTGTTTATGCCATGTATGGGTTTGGCTTGAGAAGACCTTGTACAGGCTGGAAAGGTCAAATTCTTAGAGGGCCAGTGCCTACTAAATCTAGGAGGCTGAACTTGTAAGAAATCTTTAACAATTTGCACAAATTTAGCTTTATCTTCCATCTTTTTAAGAACTTCCTCAGCCTTGTTGTCAAAGAGGCGGTCCTGATTTAAGGGAGCATCCAACAATTTAGCTTTAATATGATCAGGTAAAGATTGCTCCTTAAGCCAAGCATGCCTTCTGAGCACAGAACCAGTAACAGCAGCCCTGCAAGAGGCCTCTAAAAAATCAAATCCACATTGCAAAGTATGTTTTCCAACCTGTTCAGCGGAATGCATTAAATCCTGCAATTCTTTATTTTCTGCAAAGTCAGTCAGGAATCAACACCATTTTCTGTTTAAGCAATCCAATAACATGCTGTTGATACTTTAACATATGAAATTGTCAGTTTACAGCCCTAATGGCCACGGTCGCAGAAGTGTAAACCTTCTTACCCCATCTATCCAGCACCCTGGAGTCTATCAGAAGGGGTAAGAATTTTAGCAGTAGAAGCCTTAATGCCCTTGGGTCCCTGTGAAAGTGTATCTGGATCTGCAATAGAATTTTTAAAAAGGAACTTGTGTGAATCAGGAACCCTGTGATATCTGTCAGGTTTTCTGGGAGCAGGAGGCAAGGAATCAGGGACCAAACTAGATTCCGAAAAGGCATCAACCATTTCTAGTACAGGAGGAATAGCTAAAGGCCTATGCTGAGGCAAGAGTAAGAAATCCCTAAGCCTCTTATTTTGAATCAGAAAAATCCTGGCTTTCCCAATGGAAATGCTCCCTTAGAGTATGTAAGGTTTCACCAAAAGAAAAGTCCTCTGGAGGGGAAGCAGAGGGACTACAGTCCTCTGCATCAGAATCCTCATAAGTAGATAAGGGCAAATCCAGATCATCAGAAGAATCAGAAAAATCAGAATCCTGGTCAGAAGATTCATAAACAACTTCAGCCCTAGGTCTCTTAGAAGGGGGAGGCTGGCTTCCCCTGATTAAAGTTATAAGATCTTCAGCCATTCTTATTTGTTTTTTAGGCATAAGAGGCCTGAGCATGCGGCCTGGGCGTCGTTTTTTTTAGGCATGGTTCGAGATTTAGGCCTAAAAAAAGAGGGAGGCGTCGGTTTAATATGCAAGTCCATAGGCCTTAATACACCCTCAGAAGCCGGTGTCTGCACAGTGGCTCCAGACCCATCCAAGGTAGAGATATCTGCAGGTTCCATAGTTGAAGCATCTCGCGGCATACAGACTCTGAATGGGTCTCAGTAGAGGCCTGCGAATCAGAAGTAGCGGGTATCAGGGGCTGCAAAAGCACCTCACTGAGTACCGGCGACTGGCTTAGGAGAAGCGTCATCGGCAGTTTTGGACCTCAGCGGCCTGTCTCTGTCTATATCCTTGCATTTTTTCGGAATCCCGGTAGTCGGATGGCTAAACGACGACATTGCTGGATAATTAAACCAAAAACCGAAATATTTAGAGGCGAAAATATACAGACGACAGATGGTGCGCTGATTAAATAAAGCACAAAACCGACAGCATGGTACGTTGTGGTCAGGGCCTAGGCAAGGAATACAGTACGAATGAAAATCTTTATGAGGTATTTGCTTTCCGCAAGTAATGCAATTATTAACTTTTACTGACATCGATAAGGAGCAAGAAAAAGTTTCCCCAAAGGGGTACTTAGCTTTAGTTGAAGACTTCGGTTCTGAAACTCGAAAATGAAAATTTCAGGAGTTGACCGACCAGCACTTGCGAACTGCTTCTGCTTCGGGCACCGCACAGCAAGAAAGACTGATGTAATGGCGTCGGCTGCATGTTTTATACCCCTGATGACCTGACGTCATGGAAGGAGGGACAGCAACCGACGCAGGACCCAAAACTTTGTTAATCAGGCCGACTGAGGGCTACTGCAAGCAGATAACCCAAAAGTGATGACTGCAACAGTGAAACACGAAGAACATCCGATTGCATTATGTGGAAGCCTGACTTCTTTTCCTTTTCATTTTTTCTCTTCTTGTAGTACACCTTTTACACTTATTTTTCTTGGAATTTTAAAAATTCTCTGCCAGAGCAAAATTCAGACCTTGTATTTATTTTTTGAGGCTTAGAGGCTAACTGATTTGAGAACTGCAGTTTTGTCAGAAACAGATCTTTGTATCTGAAGAAAAACAGTTCAAGATTTTTCTGAATTACTGCCACAATAGGTTGCTGTCTGAAAAAATCAGATTTACCTCACTTCAACCACACTGACTCTTGGATCCAGTAGGCTTCTAAGTTGCTCACCAATGATTCAGTTTAACTTAAAAATAAAATCTATATCTGTATCATTTACTCCGCTAGTTCTACATACAATAATTCAAGAACACTTTGTAGTTTGAAGGTTGGAAACAATGTAAAATTAAATTGTTCACATATCATTTGTACTACAGTATTACATTTATTTTATGTAAAATAAATATTTATACCTTCGCAACCACTAAATAATGCAAATAGGTTGCCTGTAGTGGAGTAGTGTTCTTGTTAGGTTCTCCAAACCTGTATAAGGAGTGTGTCCTTGTCAGACTAAAAAAAAAGCAGAGAAAAGTGAGCCTTGGTGGTACCAACAGTGGTACAATACTGTAATTCAACTGACCTGTAAGCTATACTTCTAGATTCAAGTTAAATACAAAAGTATTCTTGACCACCATTAGCACAGAAAAACGTAACAAAAATAAACATTCATGGAGATCCTTCTACAGGTTTAACTCGTATGGTTTATTGCTTTATGACTACTTTCATCAAAAATAGACTTGTTTGTGTCTTTCGGCTTTTCCCGGTTAAGGGTCGCCACAGCGGAACTCCGGTCCGCTAATGATTGGTAGTGGATTTTTACGCACCGGGTTACCAGCCCTGACGCACAACTTTCAACGAAGGCACGCCCCATTCATGTATGCCTCTACACAGAAGACGCTCTAGCTGAGAATCGAACGGGAAAACGTCTTGCTGTGAGGTGACAACGCTACCGCAGCACCACCACCGCAGATAAATAAAACTCATTTTACAGTGGTTTAAATCCTCTTGAAGTGGGGGGGGGGGGTCCAGGCTACCTGGCTTTATTGGTTGATGGGATGGAAAATTTGATTGGTTAGAAAAATGTGCCTCAGACTGGAGGGGAATAAATTCCCTTACTAGAATATGGAGACTGATTGGACTGGTTCATGCACTCCTGTGATCCCCTTTTCAGGAATCATTTTATTTACAAGCAGAAAAAAATAATAATACAACTTAAATAAAAAGTTACCAGAGATAAAAAAAAATAAGTAAATAGGTTAAAAAATAGTGGTCAAAAATACCTTTGAATTTAAGATGAAACTGGAAGTATAACTTAAAGGTCAGTTGGATTACAGTCATGTGCCACTGTTGGTACCACCAAGGATCATAGAACCTTATACCTTTCTTTGCTTTAGCTTCAACGCCACTAACTGCACACTCGCATACCTATAGCATTAACATTTCTAGCTTATTTTAACATCTCCAGCTAGGACCACTGCCTACTTTTGACCCATAAAGTAGCTGTACATACATCTTTTACCCAAAACTTGGAGAAGTGTGGAACTTTTACTAGCTTTCAAAAAAGGGGGAAGCGAAAATATTTTAATTATTTCAGTTCTGCTTCAACATTTGAATTGCACTATGGCATGTGTGGGGTGGTAATACTCTATACTTTTCTGCTCTGTTCAATCTGTTTGCATTTTAAAGTTTATTCTGTGACCTTAGTCTTGTATTTTTATTAACAGTTGGGGGAAGATTGTGTTTCTGCATTATTCTGCAGTCCTATTAACCAGATGTAGAATTAATTGTAAAAGCCATTTGTATTTTAAAATCTACTGGCCCACAGTCTGGTGGCAGAGCTTTGTAATCCTGTGAGATTTTAAGCCTTAGTCATTCACTATTGCATTTTTTTCCAAAATAGTGTTACTAGCAAATTTCTGCATAGTCTGGTGCCTTAATCTGTAGTAGAAGGTCAATAGTTTGAGAATTGTCCCTGCTTCAGTGCTTTTATATTCTTATAAAATAAATACTGATGAGCAGACACATGGCCAAGTTAAAAAGTACAGTTTTGTACCTACCATAAATGTAGATGTTCGAAGATCCACATTGCTGCAGTCCTTACACTTGGGTAGTCCGCTGTCCTCGGTCGGCCCGAATATCAAAGTATTAGGCTGACGTCGGTCAAGGCGCTTAAGACTGACATCAGGACGTCAGGGTACAAATGCGCATGACCGACGTCATATCCTCAGTCTTTTCTTGCCCCAGATGTCAGAAGACCCTAAAAAGAAAGGTCAAAACCAAAAGACAGCAAAAAACAACCAACCACCCTTGCACTAATCATATGTACAATATATACAATATCCACAATATTCACAACCCAAACCACACAACCGCCTCTAACCACAGAGGGGAAGGAGGGAGGGTAAATTGGACTGCAGCAATGTGGATCTTCGAACATCTACATTTATGGTAGGTACAAAACTGTACTATGTTCTTCATCTCACATTGCTGCAGTCCTTACACTTGGGTAGAATCCCAAAGCAGAGGTAAGGGAGGATGGCAAAACTATAAAGCAGTAGGAGCTGCCAAAATGCCCTGTAAAATTGCAGTGGCAAAACCAGCCCTAGATTTAGAGTAAAGTGGAAGGTGGTAATGCTTAGAGAAAGTATGCACTGAACTCCAAGTAGCTGCCTCCAAAATATCTTTAGTTGCCACCCCTTAAAAAGCTGTAGAAGTGGCAGTAGCCCTAGTGGAATGAGGCCTAATCCCAGCTGGAATCTCCTTACCATGATGGGAATAACAGAAAGCAATACAAAACCCAATCCACTTAGAAATAGTTTGTTTTGACACAGGCTTGCCCTGAGAACCCAAAGCAAATGAAACAAATAACTGCTGAGACTGCCTGAACCCTTTAGTTCTGCTCAAATAATATCGCAACTGCCTGTGTATATCCAACGTGTGCAAAATCTTTTCCCCTTTATTTTGGGGGTTTGCATAAAAAGTAGGCAAATGAATAGTTTGGTTTAAAGCCACACTAGAAACCACTTTAGGCATAAAGGAAGGATTAGTACGTAAAGATACCCTATCCTTATGGAAAATTAAGAAAGGCTCAACCGCCATAAGGGCCTGTAATTCAGAAACCCTTCTTGCAGAGGTAATGGCCAACAAAAAAGCAGTCTTCCATGATAAATATTTCAACTCAGCAGTAGCTGCAGGCTCAAAAGGTTGTAGAGTGAGTTTCTCCAACACAAAATTGAGATCCCAAGCAGGAGTAGGAGCTCTACATGGGGGTCTTATATTCTTTGCCCCTCTAAGGAATTGCTTAAACAAAGGATGAGAAAACAATGGTGGATCACAGTCATAGTGAGCAGAAAATGCTGCAGCATGAACCTTAATAGAAGAGAAGGACAAACCTTTGTCCAGTAACTCAGCCAGATATTGAAGAGCCACACTTAAATTAGGCTTAGAAACATCAAATTCCTTTGCTGTACTCCAAAACAAAAATCTCTTCCATTTATCTGCGTACACTTTCCTTGTACTAGGCCTTCTGGCCTCCAAAATAACATTCAAAACTTGCTGTGGAAGCTGAGACCCTCCAGGGTTTAAAACAGGATATGCCAGGCCGTTAGGTGAAGAGAGTGAAGTTTGACATTGAGTAAATGACTGTTCTCCTGAGACAGCAGGTGTGGAATCGAAGGCAGAGGCCATGGAGGCTCCCGTACCAGACTTCTCAGTAATGGGTACCAGTGCTGTCGAGGCCAATCTGGAGCTATTAAAATCATCTTTGGCTTGTCCTGTCTGGCCTTTAGAAGTACCTTTGGGAGGAGAGGCAGAGGTGGAAAGGCATACACATGAAGATTGCTCCAATTGAAAGAAAGAGCATCCACTTTCCAAGCTGTGGGATGAAACCTTTTTGTGCAAAACTTTGGCAGCTGGTAGTTTAGTGGAGAAGCGAACAGATCTATGTCTGGAGTTCCCCATGACACTGTCAATTTCTGAAACACTTGAGGATCCAATTTCCACTCGTGGGGATCCATAATTCGTCTGCTCAACACATCTGCTAAGGAGTTTTGTGCTCCCGGCAGAAACCTTGCCTGAAGATTTAGCTGTAAACTGAGAGCAGTCTCCCACAAAATCATTGCTTGTCTGCATAGAGGATAAGAATGTGTTCCCCCTTGCTTGTTGATGTACCACATGACAGTTGTGTTGTCTGTTGGAACCAACACCTGCCCTGGAAGAAGTAAATCCTTGAAAGCTATTAATGCAAATTGGACTGCTAACATCTCCTTCAAGTTGATATGTAGATGTTGTAGTCTGGCAGGCCACGTGTCTTGTATCCACTTTCCATTTAGATGAGCTCCCCAAGCTTTTTCTGAGGCATCTGTCGTTAGAATCTGACTCGCCTCTGGCCGGGTCACAGAGAGTCCCTTGTTTAGGTGACATTCCTGAGCCCACCACAAAAATTCCTTTTGAATGCAAGGTATTATCTGAATGACAGTGTCCATATCTTGGCAGTGCTGTGTCCATACATTTTTGAGATACCATTGTAGCTTCCTCATATGCAGTTTGGCATTGGGAAGCACCAGAATACAAGATGCCATGAACCCCAAGGCTTGAAGGACTGTCCTTGCAGTCAGCCTGGACTGATGAGACAATTGATGGAAGTAAAGGGAAAGATTCTTTTGTTTGTCCGGGGTCAAGAGGCCATCTGGGATGCTGTATTCAGTCTCACACCCAGAAAGCACATGTCCTGAGAGGGTACTAGACTGGACTTTATTTCGTTCACAGAATACCCCAGGCATCTTAGCACTGCTATCACATATTGCAGATGATGAAGAAGTTCGTCCTTTCCTTGGGCCAGAATCAGGCAATCGTCCAAATAAGGATAGATCTGTATTCCTTTTAGCCTGAAGAAAGCTATCACTGGAGCCAGGACCTTCGTGAACACTCTGGGTGCAGTAGATAAGCCAAAGGGCAATGCAGAGAACTGATAATGAGAAGTCCCAGCTCGAAAACGCAGATACTTCCTGCAACTTAGCCTGATAGGAACATGAAGGTAAGCCTCCTTGAGATCCAGAGTCACCATCCAGTGATCTTTGCCCAGCAGAGGTAAAAGCTGTTGTAACGTCAACATTTTGAACTTGGGAATGTCCAGATAAGTGTTGAGGATAGATAAATCCAAAATTGGTCTCCACGTGTTCCCCTTCTTTGGTACTAGGAACAGGCGAGAATAAAATCCTAGGCCCACTTCTGGCAGAGGGACCGGCTGTATGGCCCCTATTTGAAGCAGCAGAGAAATTTGTTTGTGAGCCTCTATTCTTTGCTGAGGAGGAACGTCTGGCATGCCTTTGAAAGGAGGCAAGGTATGGAAATAAAACCTGTAACCTTGGTGTATGATATCCAATACCCATCTGTCCTGGGTAATTAAACTCCAATTTTCTTTGAAGAGTGCCAACCTTCCTCCCAAAGGCGCTGCCAGACAAGAAGGCTCTGGCAGCTGAAAAGGTAGGTCATTGGGCCTGTTTACGAAAGGACCGGCCCCTGCCCTCACCGAAGACTGTGCAGGTGAACTCCCTGTTCTAGGTCTGAAAGAGCCCTGAGCTCTGCCCCTACCACGTCTAGATCTCTCCCTAGACTGTGAATCATAAGAAGGGTACGTCCACCCCTTAGCAGGCCAATTCCTACTAAACTTCGGAGGCTGAACTTGCAAAAAATCTTTAACAGTCTGCATAGACTTAGCCTTGTCTTCCATTTTCTTTAAGACTGCCTCCACAGGTGAACCAAACAACACATCAGACTGCAAAGGAGCATCTAAAATCCTAGTCTTAACATGGTCAGATAAATTCTGATCCCTCAGCCAGGCGTGCCTGCGAAGAACTGACCCAGTGGCAGCCACCCTAGACGAGGCCTGTACAGCATCAAAACCACATTGTAAAGAATGCTTACCCACCTGTTCAGAAACATGTAACAAATCTTGTAATTCTTTACACTCAATGCCTTCCGCCAGAGCAGCTACCTTAGACTTCAATTGAGAAAGAAGATAGTTTTGATATTTCAACATGTGAAACTGGCAATTCAAAGCCCTCATAGCTAAGGTGGAATAAGTATAGACTTTCTTTCCCCATCTATCCAAAGCTCTGGCCTCTTTATCTGGAGGAACCGGATTTTTTACAACAGAGGCCTTGACGCCCTTAGGTCCCTGACTAACAGTTTCTGGGTCCGCCCTAGGACTCTTATAAAGATATTTATGAGCTTCAGGCACCCTGTAATACCTGTCCGGCTTAACAGGAGCAGGAGGCAAAGAATCAGGATTAAGTGAAGCCTCTGCAAACACATCTTCCACAACATCCAGAACAGGTGGTATAGCCAACGGCCTATGCTGGGGTAAAAGCAAAAATTCCCTAAGCCTTTTCCTGGAATCAGAGAAGTCCTGACCTTCCCACTTAAAATGTTCCCTCATGGAATGAAGAGTCTCTGAAAAGAAAAATCCTCTGGAGGAGAAGCAGAAGGAGTAGAATCATCCACATCAGAATCAGAATAAGGAGAATACTCCTGCAAGTCTTCAGTCGAAGACTCTGAAACATCCGAAGCCTGCTCAAAACTCCCCAACTCTGGTTCCACCCTAGGCCTCTTATCAGGAGGGGGCAAAGAACCTCTAATCAAAGTAATTAAATCTTCTGCCATTTTAAGCATGTGCTTCTTGGGCACAGATCCTGATGAACTAGGAGTGACACCAACAGAAGCTAAACCTGGCCTGCCTCTGGGAGAAGCCTTGGAAACAGAAGGAGAGGGCCTAACCACCCTAGGAAGGGAGGGGAGTACAGTAACCTGAGAAGCCCCTTCAGCCCGACTTGCCTCCTGAGAGGCCACATCCTGCAATATCAAAGTCTCCCCCTGGGACTCCAGAGAAGCCTCCGGCGGAACCACCGGTTCCACTGACGCCTCTAAAGAACCGGCGTCCGGTACGGACGACTCTTCTTGCCTGGGTTTAGCTGCTTTGTCTTTGCGCTTCTTCGAAGAAGCGGGCGTCGGAGCATCCGACGGCATATTATAATTGCACCGCTTCCCGAAGACCAACCTGGCACAATCTAACCTTCGCTTAATGGTGCGCTTATTGAACCTAGCACAAAAGTGACACCCAACAACGTCGTGCTCAGGCCCCAAACAAGGAATACACAAAGTATGATAATCTCTATGCGGTATCTGTTTCCCACAAGAAATACAGTTATTCACTTTTTCTGACATCCGGTAAACCACTGAGGCAAGAAAAAACTAAAATATTCCCCAACGGGGTACTTAGCCAACTTTGACTCGGTCTGAAACTCCGAATTCGAAAAATTTCAGAACGCCGAACGGCACTTGCAACGCTGCTTCTGCATCGGACCATGCGGCAAAAAAGACTGAGGATATGACGTCGGTCATGCGCATTTGTACCCTGACGTCCTGATGTCAGTCTTAAGCGCCTTGACCGACGTCAGCCTAATACTTTGATATTCGGGCCGACCGAGGGCAGCAGCGGACTACCCAAGTGTAAGGACTGCAGCAATGTGAGATGAAGAACATCATTAAAGGTTTATTAACTAGTAAATGGTAAGCGCTTTCGCAACTCTCAGTTACTTCTTCTGACCATAAAAAAGCACACTAAAAACATCTTCATATAGTTGCAGCAATTAAACAAAACATCTAATAAATAACAAGGAATAGTTGACAATCCAAAAATTAACTGTACATGATTACTAATCTTAATTTTCTAACCTACCAATCACATGAAATTATACAAAGACTTATCCTATTAGAATTATTTCTAAATTCTGACGTCCAATCAGAAAGCAGTAATCTCAGTAATGTAGTGCTACAGCGTACCCTTATTAGAACACTTGTTATTGGGCAACTAGCTTAAAATGTGTTTATCACATCAGTCTGTCTTGCATATATTATCTCATAAACCAAATGCTTTAGGTTTCTTAAAACATAACATAATATACATACAAGTAAATTATTTATAAAAATCTTCTTTTTTCAGGTTGTCACATCATTCTCTTTAAAATACTTGTTAAAAAAAACTCATAAAAAAATAATCTCGTAAAATAACTAATTAGAACTTTGCATAAGGATATTGACAAATGACAGCAACACAAATTGTTTTTACACCAGCCAGTGAGTATGGCCGAGGGATTTACACAAGTCAAATTGGATTATAACCCGAATAGAAGGGACGACAACTTGGATTCTATGGAAGCTAGCAACATCACTAGAGACGCAGAATGCAATGGGAAGATTTCCAAATGGTTTAATGATATGCTAAGATCGAAAGACAATCCTTTACTATATTTGCCACCATAGGACAGACAAATGCAGAGCATACTGAAGGTACAGACTTTATTTAAAAATGACATGTACAAATTGGAAGATAAGCTATAAGAGATATCAGATACAAAGATTACACCTTGAGGCATGTCTTAGGTTCCCAGTTGTACCTAGAGGACTACATGTCCTTAATATGGCTCAGCTATGGTGAACATCATCCTGAATTACTAAAATCATGGCAACAAACTTGGATGCCAGTAATAATTACATGAAGCTGCTAATAAAGTTTTTTACAGCTGAAGAAAGCAGGTTAATGGACAGTATAACAGCATGTCAATCTCATTTATGTGATCAATTTCCACATAAGCTGGTTGACAACAGAATTACAGAGCTGATCGATACAGAAAAAGCCGTTCCGAATGAAAGCGAAAAAGTTAGAGTCATCTGTGACTATAAGAAAGGCCATGTATTTGCACAGCCTAGGATACAAGGAACAAAAATGGATATGACTAAGAAGGATAATATGGCTAATAAGAGTATACCTGCAAGTAATCAAACCCTTAATACAATAATTACGACTGTAGAGATGTGTAATGGACACAAACGAGCAAGTGAAGAGTCCCTTATCGATGTTACCACAGAGAGATATGAGAGTTCCAAAATCTCCCTCTACATCAGAACAGCAACCAGTGGTGAGACCTAAAGACTTTAGGCATACAACACTAACTCAAGAACAGGTTTTTCTCAGACTACCATTACCAAACAACAAGGAATTAAAACATCGTAGCCACTCAAGAAGTTGAGGAGAAAAGAGGTAATATATATAAGCCACAATGGTTCAACACAGACTATCAAGGGAATATGGAAAATGGGGGGAAAATCATTAGTATGGAATACAGCTAAACACCAACTCACATCAGATGAACTTTCAATTTTACAAAAAGGACCATCTTTTATACCATCTCAATCTACTTGATTTAAAATTATTGTTACGTAATGTTATGTTCAAAATTAACTATGGGGTTTTACAAAATAATATAACTACTTATAAAAAACCTAGCACTTTGGTTCCAGTACTACACCCATTGTTAGATGCCTTTTTGAAAATTTGCACTAATGAAATCTATGATTTGTATAATAGAAGTAAGAAAACTAGAAGGCAGAAAAATATTACATTTAATGACAGGAAAGCACTTAATCTATTATGTAACAATAATGACAGTTATTAAACCTGCTGATAAAGGTGGTCCCACAGTAGTCATGGACATAGTTTATTATGATCAAACCATGACGGATATGTTGATGGATACAACTGCATATAGAGAAATTACATTGCAGTATATAAATATACAAAAAATATACAGCAAATGATAGAAGAATTGGTAGCCCTAAGGAGATAACAGCAGAATTAGCTGAATACTTTAAGACAGATATCTTACAGTACCCATTTATTCAAGGAATCCTTAAAATTCATAAGGACTTGATAAAACCAACTTTAAGACCTACAGTGGATGGGGCTGAGCCGTTTTCAATCTATACAGAGAAACATCTACGTCCAGTACTAAATACTAACCAATATATTCTACAGGACATGAAACAATTCCTACAAGTCTTACTTCAGTTGGAAAGTAATAGATATGATATAGCTAGCATACATCTTATAACTATGGATGTAAGTCTATTTACTATCATTCCAAATGAAGGAACCAGATCTATTATTAGGTATTTATAGCAATATAATAGCTATGACAATAAACTGATTCAAAGAATAGCCACTTATATGAATATAGTTTTGTCTTTGTATTTAACGGGAAGTTTGTGCATGTCTTCCGGCTTTTTTCAGCTAGGGGTCGCCACAGCAGAACTCTGGTCCGCTAATGATTGGTAGTTGACTTTTACGTGCCGAGTTACCAGCCCTGACGCACAACCTTCAACGAAGGTACGCCCATTCACGCATGTCTACACGCAGAAGACGCTCTAGCTGAGAATCGAACTGGACAGCGTCTTACTGTGAGGCGACAATGATACCGCACAGCACCACCACCGCACTTTTTACAATTAGATGGTGTAGCTATGGGCACAGCTTGTGCCTAAAGCTACGCCAACATGGTAATGGCTATATGGGAAGTTTTAAGCAAAAAGAGAACATGTATTTTTATGTAATAGGCCAGTGTGTTTTTTTGATAGGCTGACGTTGCAAAAAGGGACTTCTCATTGGTATATACTTTAGAACCAATAGAAAGTTAACACAAAGTAATTCATCCAGTCGCGTGTTTAGTATAACGATTGGCTGAATAGAGGAATAACTAATGCTCATTGGCTGCAACAAATTCTTTACAAGATTATGTTATTATTAGTTACAAGAGATGAATATGACTATTGTAGCGAGTGAAAATATTAAGGGGGATGTAATACTAAAAATTAATTTCAAGTGGTTTGTTGGTACACATTCTTTATAGAATGCAATAAACCAAGAAATGAGGCACTGGGAGAGTCAAGAGCAAGAAACCAACTGACTGTGAACAAAGGAGTTAATAAGTTGAAGCGCTTTTCGTTTGCTGTCTTTAGCAAACTTCTTCAAAACTAACAATCTACAAATTAAAAATCTAACACCGGTTTAAATAGTCACTGTAATTAAACTAATTACAGCCAAACCAATCATCGCTTAAAACAGTGTGTCACCTTCTCTTCCAAACTTTTCTCTTAAAAAACATACATTCACAAATAAATACAAGTATAATAAGTAAAAAATGCATATATAAAGTTCCAAATATAAATATATCATTTAGTACAAAAAATATGCACTCGTTGTCTAGCAATAACACAAGTACAACCAGTATTTCAAATGGTTGATAATAAAGTATTAAGAAGTATACCAAAGTGTTGACATAATAATGCCCTATTCAAATAAGTTATGCACTCTTTAGTGCATAACTTATTTGAATAGGGCATTATTATGTCAACACTTTGGTATACTTCTTAATACATTATTATAAACCGTTTGAAATACTGGTTGTACTTGTTATTGCTAGACAACGAGTACATATTTTTAGTACTAAATGATATATTTATATTTGGAACTTTATATATGCATTTTTTACTTATACTTGTATTTATTTGTGAATGTATTTTTTTTGTGAATGTATGCTTTTTAAGAGAAAAGTTTGGAAGAGAAGGTGACACGCTGTTTTAAGCGATGATTGGTTTGGCTGTAATTAGTCTAAAGGCAGTGACTATTTAAACCTGTACTAGATATTTAATTTGTAGATTGTTAGTTCTGAAGAAGTTTGCTAAAGACAGCAAAGGAAAAGCGCTTCAACTTATTAAATCCTTTGTTCACAGTCAGTTGGTTTTGTGCTCTTAACTCTCCCAGTGCCTCATTTCTTGGTTTATTGTCTGCAGTCACTGTTGGTTTTTGGTTCGTATCTTTATAGAATGCCTCTGAGTTATCAGACTGAATTAGAAATTGGATGACAACTCGTCCCTAGACGCTCGAGGAAACTATAGAGTGAAATCAGTTACAGCTTTGATGAGATCCTTTATATGATGTCCTTCGTGGTTTACTGTTGCAGTCATGACTATAGGATTCTTCCTGCCAGCAGCAGCCCCCGATCGGCCAGAGTCCCAAAGTCTGGATCGGGCGTCAGCTGAGGTCGCTTTTATCCTGACGTTGATGCGCCAGAAGGTATAAAGACCTCAGCTGACGCCATTTCCCCAGTCTTTCTTGCTGCGCGGTACCCTTTGCAGTTCAATGATGCTGGTCGGCCTGTTCCTATTTGTTTTTGGATTTAATCCCAGGATTTTCGTTTTATAAGTTAAGTACCCCATTGGGGAGGTCTTTTTCTTGTTCCAGTCAGATGTCAGAAAAAGTTAATAATTGTATTTCTTGTGGGAAGCAATTACCTCATAGGGATTTTCACTCTTACTGTATTCCCTGCCTGGGTCCTGACCACGAAGTTGCTAATTGTGCGTTTTGTGCTAGATTTAATCAGCGTACTATTAGGCATAGATATAACTTTGGCTTTTACTATTTTGGAAAAAGGTTTAATTATAACATGTCTTCGGATTCTTTTCCGGCTTCTGGGGTGCGCAAGAGGCGTAAGGATGCAGACAGGCCTCCGAGGTCCACAGCAAAGGATGTTACTCAGTTATTGCCAGTTGCTGGTTCGTCTGTCGTCAGTGAGGCGCCTTTGCAGCCCCTGTCGTCCGCCTCTTTTGAACCAATTGCCTGTACCAACTCCGGTGTGGAGCTGATGGGGTCTTCAGAATTGCCAGGGACTGGCCCTTCGGATACTGCTCCCTCAGTTGGGTCCGGAGCCGGTAGGTAGGTACCGGCTTCTGAGGGAGTTCTCAGGCCTTCACAGCTTCCTGTAAATGTGGATTCAGTTTTACATTCAAAGACAAAGTCTAAGGCTCCAGCTAAAGTGAAATGGCAAGCACAGGCACCTTTTGATCAGGGTCATAGGCCTCAGAGGCAGATGCTTAGGATGGCTGAAGATCTCAACTATGATCAGGGGTTCACATCCCCCTCCTGACAAGAGCCTAGAATACAGTCAGATTATGGTTCTTCAGACCAAATTTCTGTTTCTTCTGCTCCTTCCCTTGTGCAGGATTATTCTTTTCCTCCTTATGAGGATTCTGATGCTGAAGATTCCTTTCCTTCAGCCTCTCCTCCTGAGAATTATTCTTTTGGTGAAACTTTGCATAATATGAGGGTGCATTTTCACTGGGAAGGGCAGGAATTTTCTGAATCCAAGAAAAGGTTTAGGGATTTTCTTCTCCCACAGCATAGGTCTCTGGCTATTCCCCCTGTATTGCACATTGTAGATTATGTTTTTTTGGAAGCTTCTCTCTCTCCCGATTCTTTTCCCACTGCTCCAGTCAAACTGGATAGGTATTATAGGGTTCCAGATTCTCACAAGTTTCTTTTTAAGAATATTTCACCTGATCTGGAAACAATTTCTCAGGGTCCTAAGGGTGTTAAAGCGGCCTCTGCTAAAAATCCTACTCCCTCTGACAGAGTCCAGGGCTTTGGAGAGATGGGGTAAAAAAGTTTATACTTCTGCTACACTGTCTATTAGGGCTTTGAACTGTCAATTTCATATGCTGAAGTATCAGCAATACCTTTTGTCTGTATTTAAACAAAAGATGTCAGCTGTTTCTATTGCTGCGGATAATCAGGAGTTACAGGATTTATTGCATGCTATTGAACAGGTGGATAAACATACCCTGCATTGTGGTTTTGATTTTTTGGAAGCTTCTTGTAGGGCTGCAACAACTGGCGCAGTTATTAGAAGACATGCTTGGTTAAAGGAACAAAGCTTGCCGGATCAGGTTAAAGCCAAACTTTTGGATGCCCCTTTGCAGCACGATGTTCTGTTTGGGTCCAAAGCTGAAGAGATATTAAAGAAAATGGAGGGCAAAGCCAAATCTATGCAGACTGTTAAGGATTTTCTACAGGTGCAACCTCCTAGATTTAGCAGACACTGGCCTGCTAAACCTTGGTCCTTTCCGGGCTCGGACAGGTCTCAGAGAGGCAGATTCAGGCATTCCAGAGGTAGGGGACAGGCACAGACCCATTTTAGGAATAGGCAGTGAAGTGCCCCCTCTCCCAAGGGAGGTGAAGATAAGTCTCAACCCTACCGAAAACAGTCTTTATGACTCTCCCTTTCTGGTTCCAGGGGCTCCTCTCCTGGAAGCACCTTTGGGAGGAAGGATTTTTCTTTTTAATCAAAACTGGAGCCACATAACCAGGGACAAATGGGTTCTGGACATAGTCTCAAGAGATTACAGATTTCATTTCCACACCTTGCCAAAACCGAACGGTTGGCCAGATCTGCCAAACCATCAGTGGGCAGAGGTGCAACGGCAGGTTCAGTCCCTCCTGGCTATGAGGGCGATAGAATTGGTACCAAATTTAGAAATAGGGCAAGGTTTTTATTCCAGACTTTTCCTGGTTCCCAGGAAGGAAAATTTGTGGAGACCAATCCTGGACCTTTCTGTACTAAACACCTTCCTAGATATACCAAAATTCAAGATGCTCACTCTGCAGCAGCTGCTGCCTATGTTGGGTAAGAACGCTTGGACGGTGACTTTGGACTTAAAAGAAGCTTACCTGCATATTCCTATAAGGCAAGAGTGCAGAAGGTATCTGCGTTTCAAAGCGGGCTCGAAGCATTACCAGTTCTCTGTGCTGCCTTTTGGCTTATCTACTGCGCCCAGGGTCTTTACAAAGTGCCTGGCACCAGTAATGGCGTTTTGCAGACAGAAGGGGATTCAAATATACCCTTATCTGGATGACTGTCTTATTCAAGCGGACAACAAAGACATTCTACTTCGGCATCTAGCTTTTGTGCAGCATCTTCTTCAGTACCTCGGTTTCACAGTGAATCTAAAGAAATCAAATCTGGTACCCACACAACAGATTACTTTCCTGGGTGCTCTTCTGAGTACTACAATCCAGATGGCTTCCTTGATACCAGACAAAAAAGTGCAACTGGCTTCTTCTTTCCGACACCTGGCTTCAATGAAACAGCTGACTGCAAGAAAAATTCTGCAGGCTTTGGGTTACATGGCTTCCTGCATTCTACTAATACCATATGCAAGACTGCATATGAGGAAACTGCAGTGGTACCTTAAGAGTGTATGGTCTCAGCATTACCACAGTTTGGAAACAGTGATCACGATTTTGCCTTGTCCCCAGCAAGAGTTTCTATGGTGGGCAGAAGCCTGTCTACAGAACAAGGGGAAGCCTTTTTGTCCTCCACTGACCAACCAAGTTCTGACAATGGATGCTTCAGATTATGCCTGGGGAGCCCACATGTACAGGAGATGTCTTCAGGGTGTTTGGACAAAGGAGCAAACACACCTGCACATAAATTTGAAGGAGATGCTAGCTGTACAGAATGCCCTGATAGCCTTCAGGGACCTCCTTCTACCAGGACAATTGTTGATACAGACAGACAACACTACAGTGATGTGGTACATAAACAGGCAGGGGGGCTCTCACTCTTACCCCCTGTGCAGATTAGCCATGATTCTATGGTACACTGCTCTGACCTGCAGTGTCGACTTACAAGCGCAATTCCTGCCAGGAAAAGACAACACTCTGGCAGACACATCGAGCAGATGCATTTCGGATCCACACGAATGGATGTTGGATGTTCGGATATTCAGGCTGATTATAAAGGCGTGGGGATGTCCGGACATAGATCTCTCTGCATCCCCTCAGAATCATCAACTTCCAACATTCTGCACAAGGACCTTCCACAAACTAGCATGGAAAGTGGATGCCCTTTCATTCAGTTGGAAACACCTCTCAGTATATGCTTTTCCTCCTTTTCCTCTTCTACCTCGGGTATTTCTGAAGATAAATCAGGACAGATTGCAAATGATTTTACTGGCTCCCAATTGGCCTCAGCAATTCTGGTATTCCACTCTGATGAACCTGGTTCAGCAGCCTCCCTGGATTCTGCCTCAAATCCCTCATCTACTGTCTCAATGGGCCAGCCGGATACTGCACAGTCATGTCAAAACTCTGAATCTAGCTGCCTGGCGGATCCAGGGTCTGTAAACACCTCTACCCTTTCCAAACAGGTAATGGATGTAACTCCTTGAAGCTAGACAGCCCAGCACTAGAAAATCTTATGTGGGTAAATGGAAAAGATTTTGCTCCTGGAATCAAGTCCAGGGTGGTGATTCTGCTGTTCCGGACATTCCTCTGATTTTACAGTATCTGACAGAGTTGTTACATACGGGCCTATCTTTTTCGTCTGTTAAGCTTCATGCTTCTGCTATTTCTGCACATTACGATACAGATCCTCCGATTTTTTCTCATCCATTACTTAAACAATTTCTTAGAGGGGCTAAGAATATTCGGCCCCCTATGAGGGCTCCTGTTCCCACACTTGGGATTTTAACTATGTTTTGGAGAAATTAACCTAGTCTCCTTTTGAACCTGCAGCTTCCACGGATTTGAAATTTTTGTCTTGGAAAATGAGAAGTTATGTACCTACCATAACGTTCCATGTTAGTTGTCTTCTCTCGCCTTCTTTCTTGCTTGATGGGTTCGGAGCCGATCCTCGGCTCCGACTCGGCACTTGCTAAGCTCGAGAGTCACTTTTACCAGCTCGAGGCAGCCCCATATCCCATGATGCAAGGCGGTAAGTACCCAGATCTCGTTTGATGACAAAAGGGCAATAGCACCAAGCATAATATCTTCCCAAAGGAAGAAAGAAGGAGAGAAAAACCTGAAGGATGGTAGAAGGACCAGTTCTGTATGGTCTTCAGAAGTATAATTCCTTGTAGAGAAAGGTCTGTCCAGGCCTGGGGGAAGGAGGGAGGGTCGCAAGAAAGAAGGCGAGAAGACAACTAACATGGAACGTTATGGTAGGTACATAACTTCTCAATGTTAAGTTGTCAATCTCGCCTTCATTCTTGCTTGATGGGACCGCGTCCCTAGCACCTCTATCCTGGGTGGCTCAATGGAACAGACTCTTGAGAACTGTAGAGCCAAAACTGGCTCTGTCCCTGGAGGCCAAATCCAATTTGTAATGGGAAACAAATGTATGAGGAGTGGCCCAAGTGGCTGCTGCACAAATAGTGTCTAAAGGAAGTCTAGCTTGAAAGGCTGTGGAAGTAGCTAAGCTTCTGGTGGAATGTGCTTTAGGTTTCGAGCACAGCTGTTTTTCCCTGAGCCGATAAATTTCAGAGATGACAGAAGAAAGCCATCTAGACAAGGTCACTTTTGAGACAGGAAGGCCTTTCTTGTTATCAGCATAGGAAACAAAGAGTTGATCGGATTTCCTGAATTGTTTTGTTCTGTCCAAATAATATCTGAGTTGGCGGTGGACATCAAGATAATGTAATTTTTGTTCCGATCTGTTTGAATAGTTTGGAAAAATACAGGAGATCAATGGCTTGATTCAAATTAGTCTTTGAGGCGACCTTAGGCAAAAGGTCGGATTAGTTCTCAATGATACTCTGTCTTTGTGGAAGACCAAATAGGGGGGGTGAACAGATAGAGCATGAAGTTCAGACACCCTCCTAGCCGATGTAATAGCAACCAGGAATAAAGTTTTCCATGAAAGAAATTTCAGGGAACAAGAAACAGCTGGCTCGAAGGGGGGAAGAATCAAGGATGTCAGCACTAAATTTAGGTCCCATTGAGGAGGACTCCTGACTGGAGGCTTCAGGAGGAAAATTCCTTTCAAGAAGGCTCTACAAAGCCTGTGGGACATAATGTTGTGATCTGCGAACCCGACATGAAAGTTCGAGATAGCAGCCAACTGAACTTTGACTGTGGAAGAAGAGGAGCCCGCGTGAAAAATCTCCGCTAAGAAATCCAAAACTGCTTGAACTGGAGCAGTGAAGGGATCAATATTCTTGGCTTTAGCCCAATAAGAAAAACGTTTCCATTTGCTAGTATAAATCCTCCTGGTAGAGGATTTTAAGGAAGCTACTATGATGTCTCTAACAGGGTTAGAGATCATAGGAAGCCTGGCTAAGGAAGGAAGTGGAGCAACCATGCTGTGAGGTTGAGAGAAGGGATAGACCGGTGCAGCTGACCGGATTGGTGAATCAGAAGATCTGGCACTGGGTCCAGATGCTACGGCTGCACCAAAAGGTGACGATGGAGGAACGGAAACCAAATTTGTCGAGGCCAATAAGGAGCAATGAGAATCAATTTGGCTCTCAAAATGGTTGCTTTCTGGATAACTTGAGGGATCAGAGGAAATGGAGGGAAGGCATAAAGAAGTCCCTGGGGCCAATCCTGGGTCAGAGCGTCTCTGGGGGGATGGCCTGGCAGTGGGAAGAGAGAGAAGAAGTCTGGGCATTTGTTGTTTTGGGGAGTAGCAAAAAGATCGCAACATGGGCGACCCCATTCCAGAAAAATCTCTTCCACTATAGATTGTTTGAGAGACCACTCGTGAGGCATGAGAATAGCTCTGCTCAATCTGTCCGCTAAAATGTTGGTTTTCCCAAGGATGTGCGTTGCTACCAGAAACCGATGAGAGAAGATTGCCCATTGCCAAAGTCTGAGCGCTTCTCGACACAAGGGGTAGGACTTGGTTCCGCCCTGTTTGTTGATATACCAAACTACAGACATGTTGTCTGTGTGGACTGCAATTGTCCCCAAGGGAAGAAAGTCGTTGAGGGCTTGCAACGTTAAAAGCACTGCTCTCATCTCTAGGACATTTATGTGCAGGTGGTATTCGAAAGGTTGCCACGTCCCATGAACCATCCTGCCCTGATAATGCCCCCCCCCCACCCGATCAGGGAGGCATCCGTAGTGACAGTGGCTACCGGGGATGGGGGTACAAAGTGTCTGCCTTGGTGAATCTGGGGAGAAGTGATCCACCAAGCAAGATGATTCTTGCAAATCTGTGTCACCAGTATTTGGTGACGCATTGGAAGTTGTTGGTAAGACCACTGAGTGAACAACATCCATTGAAGAAGGCGCATATAGAAGCGAGCCAGGGTAAGAAGGGTAATGGCCGCAGCCATGAGGCCCAACACCTTTAGAACCATTCTGGCCTGTACCTTCTTGCTGGCTAGAATGATCCTGACGTGACTTTGAATGTCTGAGATTCTTTGATCTGTAAGGGTAGCTGACATCCGAACAGTGTTTAAGTTTGCGCCTATGAAAGTAATAGACTGGCAGGGCAATAAGGATGATTTTTCGGAGTTGATCGAGATGCCCAATTGAGAACAAAGATTTATTGTGTAATCCCTGGCTTGAAGAAGCTGATGCCTGGTGGTGGCTGAAAGGAGCCAGTTGTCGAGATACGGAAACACCTGGAATCCTTGACGTCTCAGGTGAGCCGTGACCACTGCCATACATTTGGTGAACACTCTGGGGGCTGTAGTGAGACCAAAGGGCAGGGCTCTGAACTGGAAATGACTGGACCCCAGCCGAAAGCGGAGAAATCTCCTGGAGCGTCTGTGAATTTTTATGTGATAGTACGCATCCTGATGATCTATTGAGCACATCCAGTTGTCCTTCTGTAAGAAGGGCAGAATTGACTGAAGAGTGACCATTCGGAATCTTGTCTTCCTCACAGACTTGTTGAGTCTGCTGAGATCCAATATTGGTCTCCAGTCTCCCGTCTTCTTGGGGACCAAAAGAACCTTGAGTAGATTCCGGCTCTGAATGATCTGTTGTAACTGGCTGAATGGCTCTTTTTTGCAGAAGTTTTAAGACTTCTAACTCTGCAATTTCCCTTAGACCGGGTGGTACATCTGGAAGGGAATTTGAGTGAGAGAAAGGACTTTCCTCGAAAGGAATTTTGTAACCCTCGGATATGATCGACTGTACCCATCTGTCTTGAGTGAGGGAACGCCAGGCTTCTGGGTACAGCGATAGTCTTCCCCCGACTGCCTCCAAGGATGGACAGTCGGGCAACATCTCAGGGATGCTGAAAGGGCTCGTCAGAGAGAGGCTCTCTGCTTCCCTGGTTCTGTGGACCCCCTCTGCCTCTAGAGCGGCGTCTGTTATTGTTACCCCCTCTGCCTCTAGGGGTAAACTGACCACGTGAATCCGGCGTGACTCCTTGGGATTTGCGGAACCACATTTTGCCTCCCTTCTGTCCTTTGGGGTAAGGTCTAGAAGGGGTGGAAAAACGGACCCCTACGGCAGAAAGAGTCTTGCCGTCCTGCTCACACTTGGTCAACGTTTCCTTCACTTGAGGTCCAAACAAAGCTGAACCATCAAAGGGAGAGTTTGTGAAGGACGCCTTAAAGGGATCTGCAAAATTACAGAGCCGCATCCAGGCTTGGCGTCTAAGAGCCACACCTGTACCTGCGGCCCTACTCGCTCCATCTGCTGCATAGGATATCAGTCGCATGGAGGAGTTAGCAATAGAATTAAGGGTTCCTAGCTGCGAAGCAATTTTTTCTTGAGCCCCAGCAGCTGTCGGATCCTGTACTACCTCACCTAGCTCCTTAAGGATATCCCTCTGGAGTCTGGTGAAGTGACATAGGTAGTTCAGCGAACGCATAGCAAAGGTCGCTGAAGAGAACATCCGCTTACCATACCTATCCATAGTCCTAGAGTCCTTATTAGGAGGATGGACAGGAACGGAAGGATCTGCAAGTTCCTTTTTAGTGGCAGCCACCACCATGGCATCAGCAGGGACACCTTTCGTGAAGAATTGCTTGTCCGAAGGGGCAGTAATAAATTTAGAAGGCCTCCTAGGGACTGGCTCTACAGAGTCAGGAGCAGTCCAAGCCTTTCGAGCAATCACCTGCATAAGGGGGTCGAAAGGCGGAGACACCCAGGAGGTGGAGGGTCGAGATCCAAACGCCTCCAGGTATACCGACTCATCCTCAGAGGGATTATTGGAGGGCCAGTTTCCCCTCTGTTTAAGGAGTTCTAGGATGTCTGAAAAGGAGACATCCTCAGAGGGGGATCTTGGGGATCCCTCCGACTCATCTAAGTCGGTATCTGAAGTGATAGACTCAGGGGAGTCTACGTGTTTCCTCTTACAGGTCCTCTTGCGCGGAGGATCCCCTGACTGATCAGGAGAATCCTCGGAAGAGGGGGTTCTTCCCAGTGGGGAAACCTGAGGCGGAGGATCTCTGGGTCCGGGAGCAAGAGAAGTGGCAGAGATATCGACAGGCACCATAGAGGGAGGAGCTAAGGGAACAGACTGCTGGCCGAGTCCAGTGGCCAGCACACTCCATCACCTCGAAGGCTCCCCTCCCAGGGAGATCCGAGAGAACCCGTTCCGAAGAACCAGGAACTCCAGGGTCCACCGAGAGGGAAGGCTCCGAGGCAGATGTCTGAGCCGAGCTCACCAAGGCCGAGGCTCCAAGGGGAAGAGTGGGGTCAGACAAGGGTCCGATGCCACTCACCCCCTCGGAGGAGACCAGGGAAGCCCGACCACCGAATCCCTCTAAGGAAGGTCTCGAAGAGGAGATAAGAGTAGAGGCTGAAGGAGCAGAAGGGGGTATCTGTCCCTCAGCCGTAGCAGAAACCATTCCCGAAGACTCCAACTCCAAACTCTGGGGTAGAGTCGAAGGAGGAATTGCAATGGGGTGTGGACTAATAGTCGTCTGTTGAGATGGACTATGTAGCATCTGGGCCAGTGCCTGTGATTTTAATAATCTACTGACCACTCTCTCTAAATCATGGTCAGAAAGCCTGGATGACCTGGATGATCGGCTCCGATGGCTCCGTTCCGAGAGGAGAGGAGAGGAGATGCCGGAGCCGAGAGTATCGGTTCCAAGGAAGGGGACCTAGACTTCTTCCTCGAAGGAACCATCGGAGCCGACGAAACCATGGAAGCTGTCGGAGCTGACAACTTTTCGGCACAGACAGAAAGTTTCGATGCATCGGCTCCGGCCGGAGCCGATACTGACATAAATGTAAGGGTGTCGGAGCCGGTCGGCGCCGACACCGAAGCCTGAGCCACATGGTGATCGGAACCGATTGGAGCAGACACCGAAGTGGCCGAACCAGAATCGGCACCGATAGCCATCGGTGCCGAAGGTTTGTGCAAACCAGAATCGGCTCCAGCCAGAGCCGATCTCGACTCTGAAAGAGTCGGAGCCGAGGCCGCAGGCTTGGACACAGAAGCCTGGGCCTTGGAAGACTTAGAAGTCTTAGATGGAGCCGACTTAGCCGGAGAGCCCTCTGGCTTAAGTAGACCCCTCAAAATAAACTTATTTCTCCTTTCCTGCAGGACTCTCTGGCTAAAAGAATGACAAATCGCACAGGAGTCCTGCAGGTGGAGAGGTCCCAGGCAGTATAAGCAAGAAGTGTGACCGTCTGTCAGAGACATCTTCTGACAGCATGAGTCACACTTCTTAAAGCCCGAGACCCTTTCCTTAGACATGGTGTAAAACACACACACACACCTGTCCAAGAAAAATTATTATTATCCCAAAAGAAAAACTAATCTCTCACATACACACACACACACCCTAACAAGGGGGGGGGGGGAATGGGATGGGAGAAGGTCTGACTAAAAGTTTTAAGGAGAGAGGGAAATTCTAGTCAGAATGGGACTAAAACTAGTCTAAAACTATTAAAATTAAAGTTTAAGTAGAAAAAGGGGCAAAAACAGTAGTGTATAAATCACTTACCAGGAGCTGGTAAAAGGAGGACCTCATCAGCGAAGCGGCAAACGAGATCTGGGTACTTACCGCCTTGCATCATGGGATATGGGGCTGCCTCGAGCTGGTAAAAGTGACTCTCGAGCTTAGCAAGTGCAGAGTCAGAGCCGAGGATCGGCTCCGAACCCATCAAGCAAGAATGAAGGCGAGATTGACAACTTAACATCTGCTTTTTTCTTTTAGCTATTACCTCTGCTAGAAGAATTTCAGAATTGCAAGCACTCATGGCTGTGGAACCCTTCCTTATTTTTCATCAGGACAGGGTATCTCTACGGACTAATCCCACCTTTATGCCAAGGTGGTTTAAGCAGTGGCCTTGAATCAGTCTATTCATTTTCCTACCTTTTATCCTAATTCTCAAAGTGAGGAAGAAAGTCTTTTGCACTCTTTAGACGTTCACAGGCAGCTTTGTTTATACCTGGACAGGACAAAGATATTCCGGAAATCTGATCAGTTGTTTGTCGCTTATGCTCCTACTGTTCAAGGGAAAGCAATCACTAAGCAAACTATTTCCAAGTGGATTGCCCATTGCATCAAGTTCTGTTACTCTTATCATGGCAATCCAGTTCCTGTTAATGTTAGGACTTATTCTACCCGGGCTACTGCTACTTCAGCAGCTTTTCTTTGTGGGGTTCCTACCAAGGATATTTTGGAGGCTGCTACTTGGAGTTCTGTACATACTTTTTCTAAGCATTACAACCTCCCTCTCTATTCTAAATCCAGGGCCGGTTTTGCAAGGTTTTGTGACCGCTCCCTCTGTTTCTCCTCCAGGCACTCTTTCTTAGCTTTGGGACTCAACCCTACAGTCATGACTGCAACAGTGAACCATGGAGGACATAGTAGAGTTGTGTATTCTTACCATAAATGTAGATGTTAGAGTGTGTTCACTGTTGCAGTCTGGTTTACCCTCCCTCCTACCCCCTCTTTTGTTTTTTCTTTGAGTATTATCTGTTATGAGGTATTTTGGCTGAGGTGGTTTTGGACATGGTTTCTTTTTTAGCCTTTTCTTTCTGGGCACCTGACATCTGGGGCAAGAAAAACTGGGGAAATGGTGTCAGCTGAAGTCTTTATACCTTCTGGTGCACTGACGTCAGGATAAAAGCGACCTCAGCTGACGCCCGATCCAGACTTTGGGACTCTGGCCGATCGGGGGCTGCTGCCTGCAGGAAGAACCCTACAGTCATGACTGCAACAGTGAACACACTCGAACATCTACATTTATGGTAAGAGTACACAACTGTACTTTATTCTTTATCCAAGTATAAGGCCATCACTACACGAGAGCTTGCAAAAGTTTTGTGACATATAGGCGCTTAAATAATTGGATAACTATTAGTAACACAATCTAATAGTGAATGTGTTTTTGGTGGAGCCTTTGTACTTGAAAGTCCCTATTTTGATTAAAGATACAATTATTTTTATTAGTTTTTATACTAAGTAACTGACTTGGTTATGTGACTAAAAAGCCCACAGAGAACAGTATGAGTCACGATATCAAATAGCACCCAGAGGAAAGATTGCTTTAGCCCATCAAAAAAACAATTTTTGATTGGTGGTTATGTGAAATCTTTTGCTGTCATTTGACAATATCCTTGTGCAAAGTTTTAATTATTTTACAAGACTATTTTTTATGAAGTTAACAAGTATTTTAAAGAGGATGATTAATGTGACGAACAAATTGACAAAAAGATGATTTTTATAAATAATTTACTTGTATATTATGTTTTGAGAAACCTAAAGCATTCGGTTTATGAGATAATACATGCAAGACAGACATTGAATGAGATAAACACATTTTAAGCAAGCTGTCCAATAAATGTGTTCTAATAAGGGTACGCTGTAGCACTGCGTTACTGAGATTACTGCTTTCTGATATGATGTCAGACTTTAGAAATAATTCTAATAGGAGAAGTCTTAATATAACTTCATGTGAGTGGTAGGTTCCAAAATTAAGACTAGCAATTATGCACAGATAAGTTTTGCATTATCAATTAAATATTCCTCATTATTTATTGGATGTTTTAATTGCTGCAGCTTTATAAAGATATGTTTTTAGTGTGCTTTTTTATAGTCTGAAGAAGCAACTGAGACTTGCGAAAGCACTTACCAGTTACTAGTTAATAAAAGTTTAACATTTTAACCTGGCCGTATGTCGGCTCGTCAGTATTTATTTTATAACAGTAGCATTTTCGTTCAGCCTTACTAACAAGCCATTATTCCAAGTTGCTGGTGTTATTCTTTGGCTTTTATACTCTCCTTATCTTTTCCTGCTTAATGTTGCATTCTGTGCCTGCCCTATCCCTGACTAACACATTAAGGTAAAGTTTCTGAAAGAGCTCCAATATTACCTTTATTTGATTAGACGGCTCTCTAGCTAGCCTCGTATCTCCAGTACAGAGCTGTGTGGAACTGTGAGCAACTATCTTTCCAAAAAAAAGGAAAGAGAATTAAATTAATTATTTCAATTCTGCTTAAACATATGAATTTGCACTTGGTGACCTGGGTGGTAACACTTTGTTTTTTCTGCTCTGGTCCATCTGTTTGCATTTTTAAGTTTGCTTTGGGACCTTAATCTTGTGTTAATCTTGTGACCATATGCCCCTCTAACTATCCTGGTTGATTTTACCCAACCCTCTCACCCTTACTGCTTCAATATTGCCTTAATTTGATTTCAAGCCTCTCTAACTTCCAAAGTCCCTCCTTCTTCTCTTTCATTGCTATAGACTGTTGCATAAGCTATTTATGTACTTTTACCACCAGTTGTTTTCCACAGATGGATAATACTGTGTGCCCACCCAGCAAACGAGTACTGCTCTTTAATAAACCTCCTGTACTACACATTGTCTCCTGCTCAGTAAAGCTTGGAGTCCTAGCTTGCTTTCAAGTAGTGTTCTACTTGTATCCAGTGCCATCCAGGCAAAGTTAAGTTCCTTTAATTGCTAAATCTCACAAGTTATTTTGAGTGATCACTACTGTTTTCTGGTTTTGTGTGTGCGTTTTAAGGATTTATTTTTGTTAAAAAAAAATTGCTGTCCCTTGCACTGTTACTACTGTAAGATTGTCTTGAAATTGCATTCAGCAAGGGATTTTCAGATAGTTGTTCAAGTGGTTTGTGGTAGCACTGCACTTCCTCTCCTGTTTTTTTTTTTTTTTTTTTTTTTTTTACATCAGAGGACTGGGTTTATTTGTCTTGTGAAATAAGGTGTTTGCTTGGCCTATTTGCGTTGGAAATACACAAATGAACTGGACTCCTAGTGCTGTCATTTTGTTGGCCAGAGGGCTCATCAGTTAGTTTTCTTTTTTCTGTGCTGCTAGAAATTTTGTGCATTTGCATGGGTTAGCAGTGTCCTGTACAGTAGTAAACCCCTACAAAGAATGGCTCGTAAAACTGTGCCCCGTACAGCAGCAATATAGCACCAATACCTTGTGTGCCAACAAGTTCCGAGCAACTAGTTGCGAGTCAAGTGGCAATATCTACAAATGCAGTTGAATTAAGTATTGTGTAAACATTCAAGTTAGTAGAATGTAGTACTGTTTAGCACAATCTGCTCTGATAAAGCATTCTTAACAGCTATCTAACCCCCAATACACCACCCCTTGTAGCTCACAAATGAAAGGACGGGACAGTATGGATATGCAATTTCCTAACTTGTCTGCAGTCAGTTTGGTGGATATGGACAACTTGAGACAATGGAGGAATTATCTCATGTTTACTGACAACCATTTAATCCTTAAAGAAGCAGACGGTATGCAACAAGTGTGCTTAGACAATGACACTCAAGATTAAACTCTCGAATACAAGTGCATAACAGGTTGTCAAAACCATACACACAACACCCACCTTACATTGTACGCAACATACATACAGACTAATATACGTTGAGGTACTTAAAAGCAAACTTCTTTCATTTATTTTACATTTGTTGACTGGGCTAGTCTAGCTGGATATATGTCCATTTTCAGTAGGCCCGGGGAGAAAAGCTCCAAGTATTAATACATAGTTAATAAAAAGTAATCATAAAAGTAATTACAGCTAAAATAGTAAGAAGGAAGTCAAGTAAAAAAATTTTTTTTTTTTTATGAGGAAATTGGGAGATTAATAACACAATAGTCTTACACAAGTGAGATATAAGATCCTACATATTATGTCATGGGCAAAGCATAGTACTTTTTATAAAGTAATATAATTAGAAAGCATAATGAATAGACTGAGGATAAAGTAAGAAAGGAATAGAAGGAAAGATAGGAAAGGTATCTGAGTTAGTATAGGATGAGTTTATGGATTTAATTATCTTCCTAGGGCTAAATAAAAGAGTTACTTTATGAAAGATAGGCAGAATTTACACCTATGAAAGAGTGGAGAAACACTCAGATATAACTAGTCAGCGGGTCAGTTAACAACAAAGATGGCCTAGATCACCTTTTGGCAAAGCTATGCCTCAGCAAGCCCAAAGGCGCTCAGAAAAAAACACCATCTAACACCACACATACTATCAATTTCAGTGAGACCCCAAACACCTAGCCCCTAAAGCAAGCAAACACTTCCCAGGATTTTCATCATAGGGGACTCCATTGCAAGACATACTGATGGCCTTCTAACCAAGCTGAACAAGAAGATAAACAGAAGTCATGTCCTTACCATAACGTTCCATGTGGAGTGTTCATCTCGCCTTTGTTCTTACACATGGGTTCGGAGCCGATCCTCAGCTCCGAGTCGGCCGCTTTAGCAAAGCTCTGCATCGAGAAGAAGCTCAAGACCAACCTGTCACAATTCCCTCTGCCCTTACCTCAGATCTAGTTTGCAAACCCATACCAGATCCCATAACAGAATGTAAACATACATACATACATACATACATACCAGGGCGTAGCTAAAAACAGCAGCAACAGCAGAGAGAAATCAGTAGCGGGAGAGCCAAACCAGACCTCTAAACTGGACGTTCTTCCTGACCTGAGGGTGGGAATGTAAGAACAAAGGCGAGATGAACACTCCACATGGAACGGTATGGTAAGGACATAACTTCTATATGTGAGAGTGTTCAATCTCGCCGTTTGTTCTTACACATGGGTAGCGTCCCTAGCTCCATGACCCTGAGAGACTCACGGAAGAACGTTCCTGAGCACAGTGGAACCAAAGGTTGCCCTGTCCTTAGAAATCCTATCCACTTTGTAATGAGTGATGAACGTATGTGGTTTAGACCAAGTGGCGGCCGCACAAATAGTATCCAAAGGTAGGCGGGCCGCATGAGCCAGAGATGTAGAGACTGATCTAGTAGAATGTCCTTTCGGTTTGGTGGGCAAACTCTGCTCAGTAGTAGCATAAACAAAAGTGATACAATCAGATAGCCATTTGGAGAGAGTACGCTTCATCACTGCCATGCCCTTTCTGTTGTCCGCAAAGGCTATAAAGAGTTGGTCTGTTTTTCTGTGATCCTTTGTTCTATCTAGATAGAATCTGAGTTGTCTATGAACATCTAACTTGTGTAACATATATTCCAGCTTGTTGAAATGGTTTTTGAAAAATGTGGGGAGTTCGATGGACTGATTAATGTTGTTGACTGAACAAACCTTGGGAAGAAAGGACGGGTTGGTGCGTAAGGATACCCTATCTGGGTGAAAAATCAAATATGGGTGCTTAATGGAAAGAGCTTGAAGTTCTGACACCCGTCTGGCTGAAGTGATAGCTACTAGAAAGAGAGTTTTCCATGACAAGAGCTTTAAAGAACAGGACGAGGCTGGTTCAAAGGGTGGTAGCATTAGTTGGGATAAAAGGAGGTTTAGATTCCATGGAGCTGTAGGGAACCTGACTGGTGGTCTAATATGAAAAGACCCTTTTAGAAAAGCTTTACAAAGCCTACGAGTCATAATAGGCGCCCCATTCTCTCCTACATGAAAGTTTGAAATAGCAGCCAAATGAACCCTCAAGGTGGCAGGAGAAGCTCCTTGGTGAAATAGTATGGGTAGAAACTCTAAAACTTTGTTTAGCGGGGCTATTAAGGGATCTAAATGTCGTGCAGTTGCCCAATATACAAAGCGCTTCCACTTACTAGTGTAAATTTTTGTAGTGGAAGCTTTATGAGAGGCTACTAGAATGTTCTGAACTGCAGGAGAAAGAAAATCAGACGTGGCTAAGAAGGGAAGCGGAGCAGCCAAGCTGCTAGTCTGAGGGACAGAAGCGACGGGTGGGGAGCCCCTGACGAATGGGTCAGTAGATCCGGCTCCGGGTCCAGGATCCAGGGCTCCCGTATTTGGTGTGCTTGAAGAAAGGGAAACCAAATTTGACGAGGCCAGAATGGGGCAATAAGAATTACAGTCCTTTCCAGATTCTTGGCTTTCTGCAGAAATCTTGGTATCAGAGGTATAGGAGGGAAGGTGTACAGGAGACCCGGGGGCCAATCGTGAATCAGAGCGTCCCTGGGGACTTCCCCTGGCGGGGGTAACAGGGCGAAGTAGCTTCTGCATTTGGCATTCATTGGAGACGCAAACAGATCGCAGCAAGGCTGGCCCCACTTGCGGAATATCATGTCCGCTATTGTCTGTTTGAGGGACCACTCGTGAGGTAACAGGATGGCTCTGCTCAACCTGTCCGCTATGACGTTGGATAACCCTGGGATGTGCGTTGCTATCAGAAAGCGACCCGTGGACTCTGCCCATTGCCAAATTCTCATGGCCTCTCTGCACAACTGGTAAGATTTGGTTCCCCCTTGCTTGTTTATGTACCAAACTACGGACATGTTGTCCGTTTGAACTGCAATGGTCCCTAGAGGTAGAAGGGGAGAAAAGTGTTGCAACGCTAGGAACACTGACCTCATCTCCAGAACACTGATGTGCAGGTTGTACTCTAGATTGGTCCATTCGCCTTGGACTGTCTGTCCCTGAAAGATGCCCCCCACCCTATCAGGGAAGCGTCCGTGGTCACCGTAGTTGTTGGAGTGGGTAGCACAAACGGCCGGCCGCCGGTGAGATTGCAATTCTGTAGCCACCAAGATAGGTGTGTCTTGCAGATGTTTGTGATGTGAATTTCGTCTGTCAGCGGTAACTGTTGGAATGACCATTGTGCGAACAGCAGCCATTGAAGAACTCTCATGTGCAGTCTTCCCAAAGGTATTGCAATGAGGGAAGCCGATATGAGTCCCAAAACTTTTAGAACCAGTTTGGCCGGGGATTTCTTGGACAACAGGAGTAGAGATATGTGATTCTGTAGAGAGGCTATTCTTTCTGGGGGAAGTCTTAGAATCAAGCAACGGGTATCCAAATCTGCTCCTATGAATGAGATATGCTGTGACGGCTGTAATGCAGATTTTTCGAAATTTATGGAAATTCCGAGCTGAACACAAAGTTCGAGTGTGTAATCCCTGGCCTGTATCAGTCGACGCTTGGTGGTGGCAGTAAGGAGCCAGTCGTCCAGATACGGAAACACCTGGAATCCTAGGCGTCTCAAGTGAGACGCTACCACTGCCATGCATTTTGTGAAAACCCTGGGGGCTGAGGTTAGACCAAAGGGCAGGGCCCGAAACTGATAGTGACTGGCTCCCAGCCTGAAGCGCAAGTGATCCCTGGATGCTCTGGCCATTTTGATGTGGTAGTATGCGTCCTTGAGATCTATTGAGCACATCCAGTCGTCCTTCTGTAAGAATGGAAGGATCGATTGAAGCGTGACCATCCGGAACTTTTCTTTCTTGACGAAGGTATTGAGTTTGCTTAGGTCCAGAATTGGCCTCCAGTCCCCTGTCTTTTTTGGAACTAAAAAGAACCTTGAGTAAGTTCCGAATCCTCTTTGGTCTGCCGGGACTGGTTGGGTGACTGTTTTTTCTAGCAGCTTTGAAATTTCTATAGCTGCAGGTTCTCGCAGATGGGGCGGTACATCTGGGAATCTTTTCTGCGGTACCGGGGGAAATAGAAATGGAATTTTGTAACCTCTGGTAATAATGCTTTTTACCCATCTGTCTGAGGTAATTCTTTGCCAGGCCTGAGGGTATAAAGCTAAGCGACCCCCGACTGCCTCCAGAGCAGGACAGTCGGGCCTCCCTTCAGGAGTGCTGGAAAGGCTTCCCAGGGAGCGTATCCCTGTCACCTTGGTTTTGCCTCTGCCGCCAGGGCGACGTCTTCCACTTCTGCCCCCCCCTCTGCCTCTGGAGGGGGATCACCCTGTGTGTTTGGGAAAGAACCCTGGGGTTTACGAAACCACATTTTCCCACCCCGTTGCCCTTTGGGGTACGGTCTGGATGGGGTGGAAAAACGGACTCCGACAGCAGACAGAGTCTTTCCCTCTTGCTCACACCGGGTAAGGGTCTCCTTTACTTTGGGGCCAAAGAGAGTGGCACCATCAAATGGGGCGTTAGTAAAGGAAGACTTGAAGGCTTCCGCAAAAGGAGCATAAGCGCATCCAGGATTGTCTACGGAGAGCAATCGCTGAAGCCGCAGCCCTACTCGACCCTTCGGCTGCATACGAGATGAGCCTCATGAACGAGTTCACAATTGATGTAAGGGTATTGAGCTGTGCTGTAACCTTTTCCGTGACAGCAGCATCTGTAATACCCTGGAGGGTATCTCCCAACTCTTTGACTAGATCCCTCTGTAAACGCGTGAAATGTGTCAAATAGTTCAGCGATCGCATGGAAAAAGCCGCTGAACTAAATACGCTTCCCATACCTGTCCATAGTCCTAGAATCTCTGTTAGGCGGATGGACAGATGAGAAAGATTCAGACATCTGATTTTTAGTGGCAGCTGCCACCACCATAGCGTCCACTGGAACTCTCTTTGTGAGGTATGCCTTGTCTTGAGGGGCCGTAATGTACTTATTAGGCTTTCTGGGGACTGGCTCCACTGTGTCAGGTGTCTCCCACGCCCTTCGAGCAATCAAATCCATCAACTCATCGAAGGGTGGAGTGACCCAGGAGGAAGAAGGGCGAGCACCGAATGCCTTCAGCAAGACTGACTCATCCTCAGAAGGGGGTAGGGCCTGCCAATCACCTCTCTGTTTTAGGATCTCCAGGATGTCAGAAAAGGAGACCTCCTCTGAGGGTGATTTTGGGGACCCTTCTGATTCATCCAAGTCAGTGTCCGATGTTAAGGACTCTTGTGGAGAATCCAAGTGCCTCCTCTTACACAATCTTTTCCTCGGGACTTCTTCGGGGGGGGGCATCTGATGAGGCCTCCGAGGAAGAGGGGGCTCCCTCTGGGAGCGGCTGAGACACTGGTGCTCGACGCTTTTGAGTAGCCGTAGGTGCAGAAGAGGATAACGGGCCTTTATGGGAGGGGGACGCTGTTTCTGCTGAGGTAGTTGTCTGGGAAGACAATACCTTCCTCATAAGATCGAAGGCCCCCAGCCCCCGAGCCGAGGAATCCCCCGGTTCCGAAGAACGTGGAGGAATCTCCGACGCAGAAGCCAAGGGCACCGATCCCGAGGACGGAGCCGAGGTGATCCGTGCCGAGGCACCGAGAGGGAGAGTCGGCACCGAAGTATCGGTTCGGCTCTCGGTCCCGGAACCAAGGATAGATCTTCGGCTCCGCGAGTCCGTGAGAGGTCCTGACGGAGTAGAGGTAAATGGTGCCGACCGAGAAAGGGACGGTTCCGGCACTGAGGCCTCTACAATCAACAAATCAGCGTCTCCCGGCTCCGAGGGCTGAACAGGTCTCGGAGGAGGATCAGATGGAGACAAGGGAAGGCCTTCGAGTCTCGACACCAACTGAGAGGAGACTGCAATGAGTTTGGATAGGGCCGTGTTCTCCATCAGCTTTTGCACCACATGGTCTACGATGGTGTCGGAAAGAGGCCTGGAAGACCGCGTCGAAGAAATCAAAGACGGTGCCGACCTTAAAAGAGCCGGAGGCGGCAGTTCTGTCACCGGTTCCAAGACTCGAGGCTCGGTAACAGACACTAGTTCGATACTCGGCCCCGAATTCTGTGGAACCGGTGAACGAACTTTAAAAGAAGAACTTGGAGCCGATGACGTAGGCTCCGAAGTCTTCGACTCCTTCGAAGATTTAGAGGTCTGGTCTGACTTATCTAAAGCCTCTTGAAAGGAAGGCTTCAGAAGACCCCTGTCCATGAGCTTCCTGCGCTTATCTGTCATGACCCTTCCACTAAAGGAGTGACATATGGTGCGGTCCTCCTGAAGATGGAGAGGGCCAAGAAAGTAGACACAGGAGCTATGGTTGTCTGTGACAGACATCTTCTGTCCGCACTGACATCTCTTGAAACCTGATTTAACCTTGTCAGACATGTCAAAAAAGGTCACAAAAAGTCACAAAAACTAGTGAAATAACACCAGTATAATTAATCTTAGCTAAAGGCCAAGAAATAATGCTATGAAGCAGTCAATTCCAGTAATTAGTGAGTGGGGTAGGCCCTAGGATCCTAACTTTAAACCTAAATTGTTTTAAAAAAAACACTAAAGATTCAGTTAATTGGAACCGAAGACCCAAACACAAACACACACCAACAAATGTCACAATCCAATAATTTTTTATCAAAAAATTCTCAAGAAAAAGATAAATCTTATCTGAAGTTGGCTCAGAGCTCTTCAAACGATGTGATCAGATGCAGCGGCAAACTAGATCTGAGGTAAGGGCAGAGGGAATTGTGGGAGATAGGTTGGCCTCGAGCTTCTTCTCGATGCAGAGCTTTGCTAAAGCGGCCGACTCGGAGCCGAGGATCGGCTCCGAACCCATGTGTAAGAACAAACGGCGAGATTGAACACTCTCACATCTGTTGGTTACTTGTCTGGAGCCAGAATTTTCCAAACCATGCATGCACTCATGTCATTACGCCACTGGTACCACTATGATTCTACAATTTTCCTGCCGGTCCATGAAAGACTAGGGCCCACTGGTTTGGAGAAGGGCCGCTGGCCTGGAGAATTATTTTTTTTATTTTTTTTTTTTTAATAAGTAAAAAGAAAAAAAAAAGTTTTTTTTTTTTTTTTTTAAGGGCGTTCCATCCGGTCACACAGACGTGACAGGTGTGTGCAACCTGCTGTTTATGTCTTCATCGTTCACATATGCGGAATCTGAATGCCAGAAAACACTTGAAATGTGTCCACGAATGGACAAATGAAGGTAAGGGTGTTTGTGTGTAGCTATAGGTAGGTAGGTGTGTGTGTGTGTGTGTGTGTGTGTGTGTGTGTGTGTGTGTGTAAAAAGAGGGAGAGAGGTGTCTCAATTGTCCAGATTTTTGCCTCATATTTTTAGTCTGTTCCTCATAAAATCTGTGTTTTTTTGTGTTTATTGTGGCAAATCCATGAGGACAGAATTCACTAAATGACAGACATTTGAGTTTCAGACTTCACATCCTTCAGAAAATTCACAACACAATATCTTTTATTCTGGCAACATTATAAGTTTGTGAGAGCAATATTTAAAGTTTGTCCCTACTTTTTTTTTTTTGGGGGGGGGGGGGGGTTGTACCACCATTATTTTTGGCTTTGCCCAGATTTTTTGTGCTAAGAGGTTGAGAGGTGTGTGTATGTAAAAGGGAGGCACGGGAGGTATGTAGATGCATACCTCTCAACAGCCCCTGATTTTCAGGGACATCCCCGATTTTGACTTAAAATTTAGCTCTGTCCCTCTTAATCCCACCTAAAAGTGGTGACTTGGAAAAAAAGTGATGAATTACACTTACTAGATAAATGACAATAATTAGAATTACAGACTACTTTAGAAAAATGCACATTCACTCATGTTCTGTTATTTTGTCAATGTCTCAAGTTAATACTGACATATGAAAAGTGTCTGACGGTTTCTGGATTTGTCCTTGTTTCTATTGGGATGTGTCCCTTTTTGGCTGACAGCTATTGGTAGGGGTGGGTGTAAGAGGTAAGTAGGTAGTCCACTTCTCAACTGTCCAGATTTTTGCCCCTTATTTTTGGTCTGTTCCTCATATAAAGAACTGAAGTTTCAGACTTCATATCCTTTGGCATACAACGTTCAAACAGAATTTGTTTTAACTGGTTCCTTATAATAAAAACAGTCTTTCGGCTTTTCCCGGTTAGGGGTCACCACAGCGGAACTCCAGTCTGCTAATGATTAGCAGTAGATTTTTACGTGCTGGCTTGCCGGGCCTAACGTACAACCTTCAACGAAGGAACGCCCATTCACGCATATCGACACACAGAAGACACTCTGAGAATCGAACGTGCAACGTCTAACTGTGAGGCGACAACGCTACCGCAGCACCACCTGCCTTAGCAGTTCCTGAAATAATTCTCCCATTTTCACCAGTCCCCTAATGTAAAACGGATGATCACTGGTGTGAACGACCAAACATGTTCCTCCCTGAAATATATGAAGAGACATTATGGAACTTTCAGACTATGTATCTCAGGCTGGCATGAGCCTAGCATTGAACAGCATATTACCATTACCAAAGAGGATACCACAATATGCTCAAAAATGATAGATTTAAACAACTGGCCGTCTTTTCTGGTATCATTCTAAGGAGACCTAATACTTGTCAGCTTAGGAGGACATAGTTAACAAACCACGTTGCTTTGTCAAAGGATGGTTTGCATCTATCCCCTATACGCTTTCAAATACTGGCTAAAACTTTATCTACTTCCATAGTGCCTTTTTTAGGCAATGCCAAACTGACAAACCTACCGACAGCAAAATCAGCTCAAATGAACCTCAAGATATTTCTACTCAATGCCACGAGCAAAAACAAAAAAAGTCACTCCCTCCAAGCCCTCCTCACACTCGAGAATAAAGACATTTGTGTAGTTACTGAGACAAGGTTTAAAGTGGCAGACAGTGCCCCAGCAGTGCAAGGCTTCTGTGCCTTCCACACTTTTAGACCAGTAGCTGCTCAGAAAAGGGCTAAAGGCGGATGTATGTCAATACACATCAATAACAAGCATACTTCTTATGGTGTTCAATCCTGTACCACATCCTAGCTAGCTGCAAGTCATCCTCCAAGTCCCAAAGAAGGTCACAATGCATACTTGGACCTACTGCAGCCACTTGCCATACAATCTAACACCTTATTCATGGGAGACTAATTACCTCTCTACAGCATGGGAATCCTACACAGCCTCAAATTTACAGGCACAGAGATTCCTGGACTTCGTAAATGCAAACTCCTTTGACCAAATAGTGAATGCATCCACTAGAGGCTCCAACATACTGCACCTTGTACATTTTATTATTAATTGTTATTAATATTTTTGAGTATTATCTGAACTAAGACTTTATAATATGGTTTTGGTTTACATTAAAAGCATGATGGTTATGTTATATGGATATGGCGCACAGCAACAGTTATCCCACTCCACAAAGGGGGAGCCACCACTGATCCTGGGAACTATTGCCCTATTAGCCTGACGAGCCTGGTCTGCAAGCCCATGGAAATCATCATCATGGAAGTCAAACACAGACATTGGTAACCTCCAAACTCTGGACCCACCCAGTTCGGGTTTGTGAAAGGCAGATCATCCCTTCTGAACCTGATCGACTTCTTTGAGGCAGTCATCAAAGCCGTAGACAAGGGTAAGGTGGTTTACACAGCCTATCTTGACTTCACCAAGGCTTTCGACACCATCCCCCATTCTGGAATTACAGCTAAACTCACTAAACTAGGTAAACATCTGTACATCACAAGATGGGTTGCCAACTGGGTCACTGACAGAACTCACACTGTAAAAGTTGCAGACTCCAAATCTGACTTAAAACCAGTGACAAGTGGAGTACCACAGGGTTCAGTCCTGAGACCTCTCCTGTTTGGTATCTACTTCTCTGAAGTACAGGCTAACACAGAAGGCCTTTGGTTAAATAAGTTCGCAGATGACTGCAAACTTGGAGCCATAGTCGAGTCCCCAAATGTGGACATCCTACAGAAGGGCCTCACTGAGACAGATGCCTGGTGTCAAAGGCATGGCCTCAAGCTCAATGCCAAAAAGTGCATTGTCATCCCCTTTGGCAAAAACTCTGCACTCATGAACTACCACAGAAACGGCAGTCTACTTGACACCAAATGTGTGATAAGAGACCTTGGGACCCAGGTGGACAGTAGTCTCTCCTTTGATAATCACATCTCCACAGTAGTCAGGAAATCCTTCTATGTGGCACACCTCATCACAAAATGGTTCTCATCCAGGAAAAAAAAAGAGGTTATTGTTCCCCTCTACTCGGCACTCATTAGACCTATGAATACAACCCCCCTTTTGGAATGTACCTCACAAGATATCTGCAATAGCTGGAAAGGGCACAGAAGTACCTCACAAAGAGGATTACTGGCCTCAAACAGATGCCCTACACTGAGTCTCAAAAAACTCCAGCTTTACTCTGTAGCATATCACCTACTCCAAGGAGATCTCTGTCTAACATATAAAGCTATGTTAAACTCAGAGCTGCTGGACATGCTACACCTAAAGAAATCCCAATCCCTCCGAGCTACTCGCTCTAGGGACCTAAACCTTGTCACCACAATAAATAGGACATGCTGGAGGGATAGATTCCTGTCCCAGAGACTTCCTATACTCTGGAACAAGCTACTCATCTAGGTCAGGCAAAGTTAGTCATTAGCACTCTTCAAGAAAAATCTTGATGAGTGGATGGGAAATCGGAAATACATCCCGGTGATCACTTCTGTGATTCTGCTTGACAGGGGCACAGGAAATTAACTTTCTTGGGTAGCATAAGCCAGGGAACCTTGTTGGCTAGACTTACTTAGGCCCTTGGGCCGATAGCCTAGTACCTACCTATGAACCTATGTTGAGGCAATTAGGGGAGAGGCAGGTGATGTCATCCTTTTCTTGGAATTTGATTAGTATGGTAAAAGATTTTATACTGCAAATTTTTGAAATTATTTTGTATCTGCTAAAGTTCATGTTTTATACTGTCAGTGGATGAAAGCCCTTATGTTTGATTTTATTTTGTTTTTAAGTATTTGGATAGTAAAATAAATAATCTGTTTGTTAGGAACTCACAGTATCATTCCTCTAGCCATAATTTTCTTTTTTATTCCATTTGTCTTGTGGTGCTGTTGTTTTCTGCAGTCTGTTACATAAATTGTAGTGTAAAACCAATGCCCTGCTAAAATGAATCTTTCAATACTGGAATCAGCTTTCCCCTACAGGGGTTCTATTGCAGATTAAATCCAATGAACCAACTTCTAAAAGGAGACTACATTTTGTTTTCCTAAGGCCACAGACTTCCTTACTGATGTTATTCACCAATTTACGGGGAGAGCACCTCTCATAAAAAAAAAAAAAGGAAGTTACTTACCATAACATTACATGTGCATTGTCCATCTAGTCATTTACTCTCACTGATGGGTCAGATACAATCTGTCTTGGCTTTTACATAAGCTCAAGTTCCTCAGCCAAGCTAGTGAGCATTTTTCCCTAACCATAATGCAACTGTTCTATAACCTCAGATCTTGTTTGCTCTCTAGCAGTGATTAGAAGTACACATTACTCAGAATATGTAACAAACACATTACTCAAGACATACCCTCAGAGGCTGTAGAGTCCTATAAAAATCCAATCAGAGCTACTCGGTCTACCAAGAGGGGGAATGGTGGGTGGGTTGTGAGAATAAAGGATAAGATGGACAACACACATGGAATGTTATGGTGAGTACATAACATCTTTATGTGTTACTGTCAATCTCGTCTTTATTCTCACTGATGGGAGCACGTCCCTAGCTATGTACTTCTTGGGTGGCTCATGGGAGAATATTCCTCAGAACCATAGAACCAAAGGATACTCTATTCCTAGAGGCCAAATCCAACTTGTAATGAGTGATAAAAGTATGCAGTTTAGCCCATGCAGCTGCAGCACAGATGCTAAGGGTAATCTGGCTTGGAAAGCCACTGAAGTGGCTACTGACCTGGCAGAATGAGCTCTGATAGAATTTGGAATAGTCTTGCGGTTAGAATTGTATATAAAAGATATACATTGTAATAGCCAATTGGGTAGTGTTACTTTAGAAACTGTTTGGCCTTTCCTAATGCCTGAATAGGAGATAAAGAGCTGATCTGACTTTCTAAATTGTGATGTCCTGTGCAAACAAACGTTAATCATCTATGGACATCCAAAAGCTGGAGTGTACTCGCCCCTTGTTTTGAAAGTTTGGAAAGAACACTGGTAATTCAATAAGGCTGGTTGAGGTTCACTTCCGAAAACACCTTAGGTAAAAAGGAAGGGTTAAGTCCTCAGAGAAACTCTGTCTTTATGAAAAATTAATTAAAAAAAGGGGAATTGATAGATATTATAAATATTCTTTCCCCAAACTAATAATGAAATTAAATGTATGCTGCAATGCAAAAAGAAAAGTATGCTTTTTATTAATACAAGGTTTTGACTTGTAAAGCAAGGGTTAAACTTGATACAACGTTTGAAATAAATGTTTCTTTCTAAAAAGCAGAAGTAACGCAGAAACTGCAAGGCTTGAATGTGCTGAAGCAAGCAACTACCCAAGACAGACATATGCTAAAATAATTTCTGATGAAACATGCTTAGTTTAGCTTGACTGTAAATATGTTTAAACATGGTTCAGAAAAAAGAACATGTCTAGTTTTGTGGGCTACACAACTGTAAGTGGCATCCTGTTCTAAGGAAGTTTGTTCAACAGGAACTTTTTGTAAAGACTTCAGATACAGAAACCAAAGGAGGACAAGTGACAGAAACATAAACCAGTTATGCAAATCACAAGGACATTAAAAATAACATCTGCTGCCCTTTGAAAAGGATATATAAACTGGACATTATTTTCTCTTCTTCAGAGACATATTAATCAAGTGTGCATTGATTCAGTTAATGAGAAGCAAAATACTTTTTCTAGGTGTGTTATAATAGAATTGAAATAATCTCAGACAGTGCAAATGTTTGGACATAAACTAGAATGGAAACAGCAGTATGGTGCGAATCTGGTTACTTCTGATGTTTCACAACAATTTAACACAGATGCTTAGAGGATAGGGCATGTAACTCAAACTCTTTTTGCTGAGGTTACAGCTACTAAAAGAAGCGTCTTCCATGATAAATATTTCAAATCACATGTAGCAGAAGGTTCGAAATGTGGGTAAACAAGTTTTCACAATACAAAATTCAAATCCCAAGGTGGAATAGGGAGGACGAATTAAGGAAGTACTTTTGAAGAATGCCTTACAAAGTCTGTTTGAAAGTATAGCGGTACCATTGTCTCGTGAAAATTAGAAATGGCTATTAAGTGAACCCTAATAGTAGCTACAGCAGCTCCCACACTGAATAATCTGGCTAAAAATTCCAGAATAGACTGTAAAGGTGCTGTAAAGGGATCTATATGATTAACATTACACCAGGCTACAAATCTTTGCCATTTACTCAAACAGTTTCCGGGTAGAGTTCTTGTGGGAAGAAAGCAAAATGTGTTTTACTGGAGAAGAAAGCAAAGGAAACCTGGATAACATGGGAAGAGGAGCAGCGTTCAATTTCCCTGGGATGTGCACTGCTATGAGAAAGCGGTTAGAGTCTTCTGCCCATTGCCAGACCTTCATGGCTTCTCTACATAAAGAAAACGGTCCAGGCGGCAAGCAAGGATGGTAGTCCAATGAAACTTTATTAAAAATTAAGTATCACAAGCGCTTTCACCCTGACTCAATTGCAGGGCTTTTCAAGTGTGTTTTTCAAGTTTTCTTGGGATTTGCAGTTTAGTTTACGGTCTTTGCCTGTTTTTTTCACTATTCTCTACATAAAGTGTAAGATCTGGTTCCCTCTTGTTTGTTTATATACCAGACCACATACATGTCTGATTGAATTGCTATAGTGCCTACAGGAAGAGAGTTCTGGAATGCTTGCAAAGCTAGGAGCACCGCTCTCATCTCTAGAACATTTATGTGCAAATGGGCCTCGTGCTCTTGCCAAGTGCCTTGGACTGTGCTCTCCAGAAAATGCCCCCCCATCTGGGACACGTCTGTAGTCACTGTAGCTTGGGGCTGAGAGGGGAGAAAGGGACAGCCTTGAGGGACTAGGGGAGAATTGAGCCATTTCAGGTCTCTTTTGCAAGAGTTGGTTAGTATGATATTGTAAGACACTGGAAGATCCTGAAAAGACCACCTTCTTGAAAGTAGCCACTGGAGGGTTCTCATATGTTGTCGAGCTAGTGGTATTAGTACAACTTAAGTAGCCATTTTGCCTAGAATTTGTAGGACTAGTTTGGCAGAAGCCTTTTTCTTGCTGATCAGCATCCCTACATAATGCCGAAGATAATTTACTCTTTCTTGGGGAAGCTTTGCTAACATGATTATTGTGTTTACCTGAGTTCCTATGAAAACCAAGGACTGACATGGCTCTAGAGCAGATTTTTCACAAATGATGGTGATTCCAAGGGATGAACAAAGTTGAAGGGCATAGTCCCTGGCTTTCTGAAGATGATGCCCAGTCAGGGCGGAGATGAGCCAGTCCAGATATGGAAAAACACTGAATTCTTTGCACCTCAGGAAACTACTGCCGTGTATTTGGTGAACACACTGGGGCTGTAGTCAGACCAAAGGGCAGAGCTCAAACCTGAAGTGACTAGCTCCTAGCCGGAAGTGTAAAAACCTTCTGGATCACTTGCTCATTAGAATGTGGTAGTACACATCCTGAAGGTCTATGGAGCACATCCAACTATCTTTTTTTCAAGAGATGAAGTATCAGCTACAGTGTTATCCATTCAGTACTGGCTCTATTTTATAGATTTTATAGTTTAGAATGCTGAGATCCAAAATGGGTCTCCAGTCCCCTGTTTTCTTTGTAACTAAAAAGAATCTTGAGTAAGTTCTGGATCCTCTCTGGTCTGCAGGGACTTGTTGGATGACTCGCTTGTTTAGCAACTTTTGAGTTTCTAAGGTTGCCTGTTCCTTTTGACTGGGTGGAATGTCCGGAACAGATGTGCTTATAGGAGCAGGATAGGCGAAGGGAATGACATATCCCCTGGATATTATACTCTGCACCCATCTGTCATTTGTGATGGTTTGCCAGGTTTCTTGGTGCAGTGATAAATGACCCCCGGCCGCCTCCAGAGGTGAGCAATCGGGCACTCTTTCAGGAGCACTGATTGGACCCTACAAAGAAAGATTCTCTTGAAACTTGATTATGCAGGCCTCCTCTGCCGTGAAGTCAGTGTCTACCAATATTGTTGCCCCCTCTGGCCCTGGGGGAACTCTCACCTTGTGTGTCATGGAAGGACCTGTGGGATTGTCTGAACCACATTTTCCCACTACCCCTCTGATCCTTTGGTAAAGTTCTGATGGCCACAGAAAAACATACTCCAATGGTAGACAAGGTCTTGCCTTCTTGTTTACACTTGGTGAGTGTTTCTTTCACATTCGGCCCAAAAACAGAGGAGCCGTCAAAAGGGGCATTAACAAAGGTAGACTTGAAGGGCTCTGCGAAGTCGCAAAGGCGCATGCAGGCCTGTATCCAAACAGCAATACCTGAACCCGCAGCTCTTATTCCATCATCTGCATACGATATGAGCCTTATGGCAGAGTTTACTACAGAACTGAGGGTGGTGAGATGAGCATTAAGTTTATCCGTTACTGCATCAGCTACAGCTCCCTGGAGGGAGTCCGAGTTCTTTTAACATGTTCCTCTGTAGCCCAGTGAAATGGGTACGGTAGTTCAGAGACCGAAGAGCAAAGGTCGTTGAGAAAACACCCGCTTCCCATATCTATCCAAAGTCCTAGAGTCTTTATTAAGAGATGGATAGAGGAGCTGGTCTCATAGCTCCTTTTTAGTAGCCGCCACCATGACCATGGCATCAACTGCAACTCCTTTAGTCCAAAACCTTTACCCTTAGGGACTGTAATGAACTTATTTGGCCTACTAGGAGTAGGCTCTATATAGAATCTGGGGTTTCCCAGGCATTCCTAGAGATTATAAGCTCGTTGGAAGGAGAAATCACCCAAGAGGAGGAAGGGAGAGACCCAAAGGCCTTCAGGTAGTGACTCCTCAGCCGAAGGGGGGTTGGACTGCCAGTCACCTCTCTGTTTTAATAATTTCAGGATGTCTCCAAAGGAGACATCAAGAGGTGACCTTGGGGACCCTTCTGCCTTATTGAGGACAGTGTCTGATGTGACAGACTCCTCTGGAGAGTCAAAGTGCTTCCTCTTGCAGGTCCTCTTCCAATGGACCTCTTCAGTGGGATGGTCTGGAAAGATTTCAGAAGAGGGGGGGTCTCCTGGTGGACAACCTGAGGCCTGGGGTGTCTGCAATCCAGTGGAAGGGTTACTTGAGAGGACAAAGACATATACGCCGTAGAGAGAGGAAGATCCGATGAAGGATATGCCTTAGACTTGGTAGGAGTCAAAACCCTCCTCATAACCTTAAAGGCAGACTTGTCTGCGCTCCGAGGACTCACCAGGATCCGATAAACAGGTTGTTGGAGCCAAAGACACCCATAGAACCGGCAAATAAAGCTCCGAAGCTGAGGTAGGCGATGAACTTATCCATGCCGAAGCCCCGAGTGGCAGAGTAGGATCCAGAGAGATCTGAGCTGGCTCTGAGGATCTAATTGGAAAGTGTCGGCAACTAGAGGTTTCCTGCTTTGAATGAAGGGGAAACTCTCATGGCAAATGTCTGTTCTGAGGAAACCGATGGTCCTGGAGCTGACATGGACACAATGTGGAGATTGAAGTCATCTAGCCCTAGAAGCTGAAGGACGATCGGAGGAAAAACAGTTACTAGGGAGGTGGACTGCATCTGAGATTCCTTTGGGCTTGGATCCAACAAAAGTTTAGACAGGGCCGGAGTCTTCAGCAACCTCTGCACAACCCTATCCACGTCTTCATCAGATAAACTCCTGGTAGACAGAGTAGAAAGAGATGGGGATCTAGACTTAATCAGTAAGGGTGATGGGAGCCATGAAGTTACCGGTTCAAGTGAAAGAGATTGGCTCCAATGTAAAGTTCATATCGGCACAGAAGACTTTAGAGCCAAAAGTTCTGATGGTTCCAATGTAGTCTTGGATCCAAGAAAGACCACCTGCTCCAAGGATAATGGTGGAGTAGAGTGTTGAGGAGTTTTGGGTCTCTGCGCTGACGAATGTTTTGGAGCTGAAGATGCCCTCTTTGAAATCTTGTACGGAGATTTTGAGGACTCTGAAAACAATAGCCTCTGAAAAAGGGGTTTTTAATAAACCCTTTACAAATCAACTTTTGTTTTGCTCCATAAGCACTCTCTGATTAAACCCATGACATATGGAGCAAATTGTTTGGACATGAAGAGGCTGCAAGCAATAAACACAGAATGTGAGAATCTCCAAGGGGCATCTTCTTCCCGCATTTTTCACATTTCTTGAAACTCATCTGTTTCCCCTCCTGTTTCTGAGACATAATTATAATAACCTAGATGCGCACGCACAGAACGCATTGAGGGAGAAATAGAAGAAAAGGCAGTGGAGGGGGGGGGGGGCGAGAAAAAAAAAATTTTTTTTTTAATAGTAAACAACCAAATCGCCCACTTACTTTCTTTGCCAATGGATCCAAATAGAAGGCAAATAAAGTGGAGAGAGGACACCCCTGCCTGTTTCCTCTGCTCAAGCAAAAATTATCAGAGAAGACCCCACACACTTTAAATTCTGCTTCTAATCCCTCACACACTCTTCCTAATAAGCCTTATAATTTTTTCAGGAAATGCAAATGCTTCCATTGCCCTGCTCATAAAGTCCCAACTTTCTCTGTCAAATGCTTTCTCTGCATCAAGACCCACCAACAACAAGAGTATTTTCTTACATTTTACTTCCCTCCAGATCAATGTCCTGCTAACCCTGTCAAATGTTTGCCTCCCCACATTGATCCAGATAATTTCTGGCATTACTTTTCCCATTCTTTAAGCCATTACAGACATGACCACTTTATAATCATTGCTTAGTATTGAAATGGGCCTGTATGAAGCTGGAGCTGATGGATCCTTACCCACTTTAAGTACTACATGTTTCTATAGATGCTGGAATTAAAACCCCACTTAATGCTGGATATATAACTACCCAAATAATTAATGCCTTCCTTTTGAAACTGATGAACTAAAAACCCAGTAATCTGACTGAGGTGTGAAACAAACCTCTCAATGTCTGCTGGCGGACCATTCCAAAAGGCAAAGACGTCATCCAAATATCTCTTAATAGGCTATGCAGTACTTGTATAATTCAAATGTGAAAAAAAAATTCTCAATTCCACAAAACCAGGTTGGCAAACACAGAGTCACAAACCACCCCCCATAGCTACTCCCTTAATCTGCCTATAGAGTTCTCTTTCAAATTTTATAAAATTGTTTCATAAAACTATGTCAACACAAGCCATCAAGTTTATCTCTACTGATGTTAAAAAGTCCAACTTAAAAGGGCTTTATAAAAAAATGTCTTACCCTCTTCTTGGGGGATACAACAAAATAAATTGGCCACTTTGATGATAAAAAAGTATAAATTATCATCCCAAAGTTCAGCCTTAAGTCTAGTTGGAAAGTCACAGGAATCCTTAATATGCATGTTTTTTTCTAGCAACGGGCTTAAGGATTCAGTCTATATAAATTGCAAGGGGATAGGTCTTAGAATTCCTAGCTGCAACAGTGTGCCTAAATGGGGGGGTGCAAAATGTTTTTATGAACCCTAGGAATCCCAAAAGTAGGAACTAAAGGCCTAGGATTCCCAAGGAAATCATATAAAAAGACGTTATGTACTCACCATAAAATTCCATCTGAGTAGGTACTTCATTTGTCTGCAACGTGTGGGTATCGGATCTGAGCCGGCAGCTTACCAAGCTCCAAAATCCGAGCTCCTAGCTCCTCCCCCTACCCATAATCCCCTGCTACCAACCACATTACCTCCGATCGTTTTTTTTTTTTGCTTTACCAACCTAGAAACATGAAATATCAACTGCAAAAGTGATCATAAAATCCCGAAAGGTTCAGGGGATGGCAGGGGGGTCGGTTGCAGACAAATGAAGTACCTACTCAGATGGAACGTTATGGTGAGTACATAACTTCTTTATCTGAAGTAGTTACTTCATTTGCTCTGCAACCTGTGGGACAGAGTCCCCAGCTACCTTATAAGAACCTGGGTGGTCCTTACGGAAGGATATTCTGAAGCACCGCGGAGCCAAAAGAAGCCCTACTTCTCGAAATCACATCTAATTTATGAGAAATGAACTTATGAGAAGAGGACCAAGTAGCTGCTGAACATATGTCGTCCACTGGAACCCTAGACCAGAAGGCTGTTGAGGTGGCTACAGATCTTGTAGAATGAGCACGGATATTAACCGGGGCTGGTTTGCCAGACAATATATATCCCTGAATAATACACTGACAAATTCAATTTGCTACAGTGACTTTGGAAATGGCTTTACCCATGGCTGATTTTGCATACGAGACAAACAACTGGTCCAACTTGCAAAACTCTCTAGTCCTATGCAAGTAGACACGCAGCTGTCTGTGTACATCCAATTTGTGTAATGTGCATTCTCCCTTGTTCTGAAATGTTGGAAAAAACACTGGTAGATTTATCGATTGATTTATATTTGCTTCTGAAGCAACCTAAGGCAAGAAAGACGGTAGTCCCTGAGGGACACACTATCTTTGTGAAAGATAAGGTAAGGAGGCTTCATACACAAGGCTTGTAACTCTGAAACCCTTTTGGCCGAAGTAATAGCCACTAAGAAAGCTGTTTTCCATGACAAGAACTTCAACGGAATTGAGGTCGCAGGTTCGAAAGGTGGACTCGTCAAGGCTTGCAAGACTAGAGTGAGGTCCCATGGGGGAACCACAGACTTTATCGGTGGATTTAAAAGGAAGATGCCTCGTAAGAAGGTTTTGCACAACTTTGTGGATGCTAAGGAACCTATGCCACCACCCACATGAAAATGGGAGATGGCCGCCAATTGCACCTTAACCGTAGAAGCGCTTGCTCCCTGTCGAAAGATTAACAAGAGGAAGTCCAGGATGGTCGGAACAGGGACAGTAAAAGGGTCCAAGCCCTTATCTTCAGCCCAAATGGAAAAACATTTCCATTTACTGTTGTAAAGTTTTCTGGAAGATGGCTTATGAGCCGCAACCAGAATGGCCTCAACGGGAGATGAGATACTGGGAGTCCTAGCCATTAATGGAACTGGATCAGCCAAGCCGCAGGCTTGAGGTTGACCAGGTTTGGTGTTGGGCAATCCGCGGGATGAGAAATCAGTTCTGGACTGGGATCCAGAATCCACGGAGGAGCCACACTGAGACCGCAGAAAGGGGAACCAGATCTGCAGAGGCCAGAATGGGGCTATGAGGATAACTCTGCTCCTCAACCGACAGGCTTTCTGAATGAACTTCATCATGAGTGGAAGGGGAGGATAAGCATACAGAAGCCCGGGAGGCCAAGCATGGACCAGAGCGTCTCTGGGGGGAATTATTGCAAAGTACTCGCTGCATTTTGTGTTTAAAGGAGAAGCAAAAAGATCGCAGCGAGGCTGACCCCATTTGTGGAAGATCTGCTTCGCAACAGATGGATTCAGAGACCACTCGTACGGAGTGAGAAGCACCCGACTTAGCTTGTCCGCTAATATGTTGGATCATCCCGGGATGTGCGTTGCTACCAGAAAACGGTTGGTGGAGATCGCCCATTCCCAAACTCTCATGGCCTCTCGACACAGGGGGTAGGATCTGGTTCCTCCCTGTTTGTTTATGTACCAGACTACAGACATGTCTGTCTGGATCGCAATAGTCCCCAAGGGAAGAAGGTTGTGGAGAGCTTGCAATGCCAAAAGCACCACCCTCATCTCTAGGACATTGATATGCAATGCGGTCTCTAGGGGAGTCCACGTGCCTTGAACGGATCTGCCTGAACAACACCCCCCCACCCGAGGTGAGAAGCGTCCGTGGTCAACGTGGCTTCGACCGGGGGGATCACAAAAGGCCTCCCTTCTCTGAGTTCCCACGCATGCAACCACCAAAGAAGGGAGTCCCTGCAAACTATGCTCAGCGGTATTGGCGTGTTCAATGGGAGGAGCAAGAGGGACCATTGGACTTGAAGGGTCCATTGCAATATTCGCAGGCGGGCATGGAGGGAAAGACAGATCGCTGCTGCCATAGACCCTAGTGCCCTCAGGACTAACTCCGCTGAAGGATTCTGGAGAAGGGCTAACACCTGGTAAGACAAGCTGCTCAGTCTGACTGATGTTAGAGTAGCTCGAGAGATTCGAGTATCCAACCTGACCCCTATGAATTCCAGGGCTTGGGTGGGGCACAGGCAGGACTTCTGCAGGTTTACTGAAATGCCTAGGTTGTGGGCTAGTGTCAGTGCGTAATCTCTCGCTACAGAGAGCTGATGCCTGTTGGTCACGGTAAGGAGCCAGTCGTCTAGGTACGGGAAGACCTGAATGCCCTGAAGTCTCAGGTGGGCAGCAACCACCGCCATGACTTTGGTGAACACTCTGGGGGCTGAAGTGAGGCCGAATGGAAGAATCCTGAATTGATAATGACTGGCTCCGAGCCGGAAGCAGAGAAACCTCCTGGATCGTCTGTCCATTAAGATGTGGTAGTATGCATTCTTGAGGTCTATGGAGCACATCCAGTCGTTCTCCCGCAGAAGGGGGAGGATAGATTGAAGACTGACCATCCAGAACTTTTCCTTGGGTATAAACAGGTTCAGAGCGGAAAGGTCTAAGATGGGTCTGAGGTCCCCCGTTTTCTTTGGCACCAAAAAAAATCTTGAGTAATAACCCAATCCTGACTGATCTGGGGGGATGGGCTGGATGGCTCTTTTTCTTAGCAGCTTCAAAATCTCTGAAGCCGCTGCCTCCCTCTGATCGAGTGGGACATCGGGGAGGTGTCTGGTTTTGGGGGGAAGATTTAGGAAAGGAATAAAATAACCTCTAGAAATGATACGGAGCACCCATCGATCCGTTGTAAGGGACTCACAGTTTGACAGGTGCTCCGTCAACTGCCCCCCCCCCCCGACTGCCTCCAGAGAGGGACAGTCGGGCAAGCCCTCAGGGCTGTTGCGTGGGTCTGTCAGAGAAAGGTTCTCTAGACCCGAAATTTCGCGGCCCCCCTCTGCCTCTGGGCCGGCGTCCACCTTGTCCTCCTCTGCCTCTAGAGGACGAGTGGTCCACAGCTGGATGGGATTGCTGAGACTTACGGAGACTTGTGGAACCACAGCTTCATTTGTCCCCTCTGATTCCTGGAGAAGGATCTTTGGGAACTAGAGAAGCGGACTCCGACGGCAGACAGCATCTTCCCATCCTTTTCGCTTTGGACCAGCGTATCGCGAATGGTCTTGCCGAAAAGAGCAGAACCGTCAAAGGGGGCGTTCGCGAAGGACGCCTTGAAGGGATCCGCGAAGTAGCAAAGATGGAGCCAGGCGTGACGTCGTAAGATGACCCCTGCTCCGCTGGCTCTAGCGGCTCCCTCCGAAGCATGAGAGAGGAGCCGCATAGACGTATTGGAAATGGATTTCAGAGTGGCCATTCGTGTTGTAAACACATTCCTGTCTCTGACCGACATGGACTCCGGGGGGGGCTGCAGCGTATTCCTTGATCAAGTCTCACTGTAGCCTGATGGTATGTGCCATATAGTTCAGCGCCCTTATAGAAAAGGTCGCTGAAGCAAACATCCGCTTCCCAATCCGGTCCAACGCTTGAGATTCTTTATCTGGCGGGTGGACCAGAGAACTCTCCTGAGCGAGTTCTTTCTTGGTGGCCGCCGCCACCAACATGGCATTAACAGGGGATCCTTTGGCCCATGATTGCCCATCTGTGGGGGGGCTTAGTATTTTGTCGGGACGCCTAGGAATTGGCTCCACGGTGTCAGGCTCCTTCCACGCCCTGGTGGTAATTAAGTCCACCAGGGGGTCGGCCGGAGGGGACACTCAGGAAGTAGATGGGCCTGCCTCCAATGCCTACAGGAACATGGATTCATCAAGGGAAGGTTTTTGGGCAGACCACCCCCCTCTAATACGCAACATTTTCATGATGTCTCCAAAGGAGACATCTTCAGGGGGTGACCTTGGGGAACCCTCCCTATCATATAAGTCCGTGTTGGTGGTAACGGACTCGGGGGAGTCCAGGTGCCTCCTTTTACACCGACGTTTCTGAGGAACCTCCTCGGTGGGGCTATCCGAAGAGGGCTCATCCACGGGTTGTTGTTCCTCAACAGGAACTAGCTGGAGGACTTGGGCAGGCTGTCCCGATAGTCGGATGATGGAAGACAGACCCTCATACAGTGGTGGTACGGGTGGATCCGAAGCCCGAACCGGGGATCTGGAGGATCTCAAAAGTACCCTCTCCACTACCTCAAAAGCCGAAGGAGAATCACCCTCGCCAGCCTCTGAGAGCAATCTCCTCGGCTCCGAGGAAGGCATCGGGGTCAGAGCCGAAGCATTCGGCGCCGAGAGAGAGGTGCGCTCTGAAGCCAACAGCTCCAAAGATACAACTCCCTCGGATCCGATGCTCAGCCCTCGGCCCCGAGAGCTCAGATCAGACAAGCTCGAGGGCATAGTCGGCATCGAAGAGACCAGTGCCATTGGCGCCAATTCCCTGGGTCCGAATGGGCACAGATCCGATGACTCCGAGATCCGAAAACGAGTCGGAGAAGGAGTGATCGCAGCAAACATGGGGGCCACACTCCCTCCCCCAGAGGGGGGGGGGAGGCAAGAGCACCCCATCTGCATTTGGGTCTGTAAGAACCGATGCATCATCCGATCCATATCCACTTCGGAGATGCTTTTGGTCGACCTGGAAGAGGTAGTCAAGGCGGGCCGGGAGGGCTGCCTCGACGACCTCGAGGGAGACCGATCTTCTTCCTTCGGCGAGAAGCTAGGCGAACGGAGCCGAGAGGAGAAGGATCCGGAGACCCCCGAAGGAGACAGTTATTTTTGTTGGCGGAGCCGAGGGGTGAGACTCGGTCCGCCTTTTATGGGATCTATGTCCCTCCTTATCCTTGTGCCTCCTTGTGCCTCTTCTCCTTAGTTGAGGAGGCACTAGTTTCCCCAGAGCTCAAACCCGAAGTGGGAGGTTGAGTCCTGGGTTGATCTGAGGGAACAGAGGGTGCCGAGGCCGCTGAGGCAGCCGGAGCATGAACGGGAGAGGAAGAAGAAGCTGACTCCTGGGGGAGCTTTCCCGCCAGGATCAGCTTGTTTTTCCTATCCCGAAGTGCCCGGGGGTTAAAAACCGCACAGATCTGGCAGGCCTCTGAAAGATGGGCTGCCCCCAGGCACAAAACGCACTGAGTGTGGCCATCAGCTGGGGAAAGCTTGTGACCACACTCAGTACATTCGGAAAAAATGGCCTTAGGCCCTTCCGCCATGTTAAAACACACATACACACACCCAAACGCTAAGGGAGGAGGGGGAGTGACAAAGAAAAACTAATTAACTGTACCAGAAAATATAAAACTAGCACTAAAAAGGGTTAGAAAAAGGTTTACTACCACACACACACGATTTTGAAACTTTTTTGGTGAAGTTAAGATAGAAACGATCTCACCCAGCCAGGAGCTCTTCAAAGGGAAAGCTTCTTCAGCCGCGGCAAATAATGATCTGGGGTAATGTGGTTGGTAGCAGGGGATTATGGGTAGGGGGAGGAGCTAGGAGCTCAGATCTTGGAGCTTGGTAAGCTGCCGGCTCGTTACCGATACCCACAGGTTGCAGAGCAAATGAAGTAACTACTTCAGATCACAGGATTAATAGTACCTTGCAATAAACAATCTTCCAGAAAAAAAATCAATCTTATTAAAAGCAATATTCACTTCATTACTACAATTTAAAAATACAGCTTGTATAAGCAATGCTGTCAAAAATTATCCCACCAACTTTATCTGGTTTCAGGATTTTTCACTGTATGTCACCCTTAATCTTGTTCAAGAGTTCAATTTCTTCTTTACTGAGATTAAACTTAATGAGCCTTATGTTTCTTATGCATTTGATACACATGAACACAGGTACTCTCAAAAGTTTGAATTAAATGCTTTGCGTATGAGACTAGTGAGACTTATGGGTCTGTTGTTTCCAGGGTCTGTACATGGTCCACCTTGGTGCACATGGACTGTGCAGTTGTCCATTCGTGAGGCATGAAGCATGTTTGGAAGCTACAGTTAAACAGCAATTCCAGATGGCTTGACAGGTCATGTTTCATTCTATTTAGAAAGCATCCTGGGTTACCGTCTGGGCCCATTGATGCAGTGTTCTCGGCCTTAGAGAGAGCATTAAGGACCTGTTCCCTGGTGATATGAGGAGTTATACTTGATGGTATTTCCAAAGAGGAGGTTGATGGGAGACTGGAATTTGTAGGTTTGCTATACCTCCTGGCTCAGTACAGATGTCATCCATTAAAAAGGAGCTCCGCACACAATTGTGTATCACCTTTGATGTTGCAGCCATAGCTAAAGAATGCCTTGTGGTTGTCCTTGGTCTGGGAAGGCAATCCACCTGAAATCTGGCTTTGGGTAGACTATTTCCCAGTTTGATGAGAATGTTTTTATCCTGCTGGGTGCTACACCTTTTTTTTGGAATATACAAAAAGGATGGAAAAATCAACACTAAAAAAATACAAGCAAGAAAAAAAAGGCTGGAGGGAAGGGTGGCTACTGCAATAGTGATTTATTAGAGCATCTACTGCTATGGTTTCACTTACGCAACTGTACTATGCTCAACACAGACAACTGTTGCAGTAGCCTAAGCTACATGAATAAATAAAAATAGCTTAGGGAAGAAAAGGACGAAAAATGACAAGGCTTATAAGACTCCAGCAACCCTTGAAGAATGGTCTTAGCACAGCCTGCTCTGCATCTGGAGAAATACTCTAGACTGTGTTGCTTTTTAAAAGTGCGTACTGAGGACCATGTTGCTGACTACAGAATACTTCAGAGATGACCCCCTTCCAGAAAGTTGCCGACAAAGCCAAAGTCCTTGTGGAATGGGCTCTAAAGCTGGCCTGGAAGTAGGTTATTATAGCGAATGTAACAAATGCAACACCATAAGAGACCCATCCGGAATTAATCTATTTTGAAACTGGCTGTCCTGGTCTCCTATAAAGGTAAGAGAAAAATAGCTGATCAGCTTTATTGATTGTTTTCATTTAAGTAATAGGTGTGCTGCCTATGGACATCTAGTGTGTGAAGGATATTCTCTCCCTTGTTCTTTTGTCAGGAAAGAAAACTGGGAGAATCATAGTAAATAATGTCTTTCGGCTTTTCCCAGTTAGGGGTCGCCACAGAGGAACTCCGGTCTGCTAATGATTGGCAGTGGATTTTTTTATGGTGCCGAGTTGCCAGCCCGACGCCCAATCTTAAAAGGCGGCACACCCATTCACACACGCACTGGATTAATAGTACGACAAACTCTTGAAACTGCATTAGGCATAGGATTGGTCCTCAAAGAAACCATACTCCTGTGGAAAACAAGGGTGACTTAAGCTCACCATAAGAGCTTGTAACTCAGACAATTTCTTAGCAAGTGTCACAGCAATGAATAGAACAGACTAGCAAGATAAAAATTTCAACTCATCTTCATGAAGCAGTTCAAATGGAGACAGAGTAAGCCTCTCAAGCACAAAGTTCAGATCCCAAGAAGGAGACTCCTGTTTTCTAGGTGGACAAGTATGCAACACTCCTTTCAAAAACTTTTTAAGTTGAGCATTACTAGAAAGAGGTGATCCAAGGGAGGAAAAGCAAACATGGTCAACAAAAAAACCTTGATAGAGCAATACTGAAGGTCACTGGACAGTAAAACACAATACAATCAAGAACCAGAGGCAACTAGGCCTGAAGAATATCCTGGTTCTTTGGCACAAACTAGAAAATCTTTTCCATTTGCACATATATGTTTTTGTAGTATTTTTTTCTCCTCCTTTAGTATCTGATACAAAACAAATACTCAGATAAAAGCTGCCTAAAGACAAAGTTTCATCATCCAAGTAGTCAACTGAAACTGAGTTTCTAGACTGGGTATATCAAACTTTCCCTACAAAACAAATACTCAGATAAAAGCTGCCTAAAGACAAAGTTTCATCATCCAAGTAGTCAACTGAAACTGAGTTTCTAGACTGGGTATATCAAACTTTCCCTGTCTTGTGCAAGTAAATGTATTTATTTATTATTTATTGACATTTAACGACTGGGAAAGTCCACTGGATCAGTGATCCATTTTCAGTGGAGGCCCTGGGAGAAAAGCTCCAGTTACAGTTACAAATAAAAGGTTATAACATTGTAGCAGCAAGTATGTACAGCATTAAAAATGAAGATGCAGTATCGTTATAATGAAAACAATACAGAAAGTTACATAAGTTGCAAACAACTGCAGAGATTAGTGAGACATTGTATCAAACTATACAGAAAAAAAAAAACAATTACAGAAGGTTTGTACAGAATGCATGTGTGTGTATGTATATATATATATATATATATATATATATATATATATACACACACACACACACAGAAACGCATACACATACATAGATACACACACACACATATATATATATATATATATATATATATATAGATACACACACACATATATATATATATCTATACATATACAGATACACATATATACATGTAGATACACACATATACACAGATACACACATATATATATATATACACACACACACACACACACACACAGATACACATACATTATATATATATAGATACACATACATATATATATATAATCTATATTGAAAGAAAACCCAAACGCTAGCAGAAACAGCTCATATACTCGTCGACAGCATAAATTGCTTCATATAGTGGTAAATGCGAAACTGAACAATCGTATACAGTTCATAAGAAGTTACTCCCAGATCAATTCCAATGGAATCCAAAAGATTTTCCTTCCAAAGTCAAAAATCACCACCAAATAAAAACAAACAAGAATTTAATGGTCATAGAACGTTAGCGCTTTCGCGGACATACAACTTCCGCTTCCTCAGACGTACTCACAACATTCAAACTACGCTCTTATATACGTCACTTCCATCACAATTCTAGATGTTCAATTAAAATTATTAACAAGCATAAAACATTAAAAGGCAACAAAATAAACACTTAACTGACCCTAACATATAACTAATGCAATTAATAAAATCACATCCTATCAACGATAAAAAAATGTCACTTAAGCCTATACTCAAAGCTAGACCGCTGAAAGGGCACACACTCATTTAAGCCCCTCCCTCTATAAGCCGCTAGGCGAAGTATCCACTTCAATTCCGCCTCCTCTGTCATGTTAGTGATGTCCCCCCTCCTCACATTAACTGGTTGGACATGCAATACCTGAAAAACAAAAACATGTTGATTGCCCATAAGAAGGGTGTGCTTAGCTAAAGCACTATATTTCTGTTCCCTAGCAAGACAGTATTGATGGTCCCGTATACGTTCCCTAAGCGTTCTATTTGTTTTGCCTATATAAAAATTGAAACAAATCTGACAATAGGCAACATAAACAACATTTCTAGTATTACAACTAGAATTGCATCGAATTTCCCATAATTTACCTGTATTGGGACTTCTAAAGTACCTAGACTCATCAGTGTAAGGGCACTGTGGACAGGAGCCACATTTCTTAGTTCCATAACACAGACTATTTGTAGCCATCATACTTAAGGGACTTAAATTTGGAAAACAAAGCTGTTGCTTAAGATTTCTCAAGTTTTTAAAAGTATACATCGGACAATTCCCTACATTAGTTCTAGTTTGATCATCAGCCAAAAGGACATTCCAATTATTCATTAATGACCATTGGACCACTGAGACATTAGTGCCATATGGCAATGTCACTGATAACCTAGGTTCAGATTTCTTTCTACTAGAGGCACCTTCACTCCTATTAGAATAATTGGGTTTGCCCCTAGTTTGTCTAAACTTACGGGCAGTGGAGCATGCAACACTCACCTCACTTGCCTAATAGCCTCTATTAAGGAAACTCTCTCGTAAAACAGTTAACTCTCTTGCAAAGGAATCATCATCTGAGCAAAGCCTAGACATCCTAAGAGCTTGCCCTTTAATGATGTTATTGAAAACCATGGGATTGTGCATACTATCCCTACAAAGGAAAGCAGATCTATAACATGGAAACAGTTTTGGATAACAATATTTTTTTGTTCCAGGACAATTGCTATAGACAAACACGAGGTGTGGCTATGGGCACCAGTTGTGCCAACACCTATGCCAACTTCGTTATGGTGGCATGGGAAAAGGAAGTCATGCTTTTACATCCCAACATCGTCTTTTATAGACGTTTTGTTGATGACCTCTTTTTCCTATGGAGGGGAACTGGTGCCCATTTAGAAGATTTTTTTTACAACACATCAATAACTTGGATGGTTTTTTGAAATTTACTATGGAGTTTTCACACCAATCAATCAATTATCTTGAGGTGACCATCTATCGACATCAAGATGAATATTTGACCAAGGTTTTTAGAAAACCATGTTATAGATCTGCTTTCCTTAGTAGGGATAGTATGCACAATCCCATGGTTTGCAATAACATCATTAAAGGGCAAGCTCTTAGGATGTCTAGGCTTTGCTCAGATGATGGTTCCTTTGCAAGAGAGTTAACTGTTTTAAGAGAGAGTTTCCTTAATAGAGGCTATTATGCAAGTGAGGTGAATGTTGCATGCTCCACTGCCCGTAAGTTTAGACAAACTAGGGGCAAACCCTATTATTCTAATAGGAGTGAAAAACCC